>NC_055998.1:127188111-127493534 GCF_018446385.1 Zingiber officinale
GTGGTCCTAAATTAAATGATTTAAAATCATTTCAAAGTTGATTTGAAAAACCTTGATGAAGCTTTTCTAGTGATAGCATTCATCATTGAGTAAGTTGATACAAAGATTAATTAACTTTGAGTTATTTCAAAATCTTTTGAACACTACAAAAAAATAGGTGTTTTTGAATCGGTCTTTTTGAAGCGTTTGAATAACCGCATCAAATGAGTAAAGGTTTAGAAGCGGTTATGTACTTTCCGCTGCAATAGATTTTCCGTAGAAGCAGTTCTGATATACCGCTTCTATTTAGCACATTTAGATGTGATTTTATATTTTGCTTCTAAAAGAATCCTTTTGAAGCAGTTGGAACCACTCCTAAAAATAATAGGTTTTATTTAAGCAAATATAAATAGAAGAGTTCACGTTTATTTAGACTTTAACAACTCACCTATTTCATTGCTTCAATCAGCCGACAGGGGCGGATCCAAAGATAATTTTTAACGAGGGCTAACAAATTTTATTTTACAACAATAAATATATTTAATAATAAAAAATTTAATTTGATATCATAAAAGGATAAAAATATTAGATTAATAAATTACAAATAAACGTGTAACTTGACATCATAAAAGGTAATGTAAATTAATTAGGATTTGTGCTATGGAGAAAATATAATTACTTTTAATATTAATTTTTTATATCGTAAATTTCATATTATTTCTTCAAAATCATAAAATATTATTTTTTAATCATGTACAGTAATTTACCGTTTTTGGAATCATAGCTAAAATTCTCTATATACTATTGCCATATTTTCTCACATCTAATTTAATAATCTAATATTTTATAAAGTTAAAAATGGTATGCCTTAATTAAAAAGAGATTTTGGAAAATGAAAAGGCTTTTATTTGTTGCCTAAAATAAAAAAGGAACTCATGCACAGGGACGAATAAGTATTGCTTCTTTGGAAGATAAATTTGTAAGTATCAAATCTTTTTTTTTATTTGCAACAAGTTTCATATTACCTATTTGTTGTTTAAACTTTGATGTTATAAATAACTAGTGTTATATGCTTCTATAGTGTTGTAAATATAGATTTATAATGATATAGAATGTTGTTAACCTTTATAGATATGTTGTTAACGATTGATATATGCTTATTGTTTGCAAAATTTCAACTGTCACATTTGTTGTATATGTGTTATTGTTCTTCTATTAGTTGAAAGACAATGGTAGGAAGCCGACTCGCATCGAAATAATGCATTTGAGTCGAAGAAGTAAAAAGAAAGGAGGTGCTCCAGTTGATGCTGAAGCCATACGCTATGAGGTACTAATTTGTTGCAATTTTTTAAAATGGATTTTGAATAAATTTTTCATTCAATTGATGTTTTGTTTGTTAGCATTTGTTGGATGAGGCTGTGCAAATTTGCCTACAAGACATGTCTGAGGGAACACAAGCAATAGAAATGCATGAGGATGTATTTCGGTTATATTTTTTTAAACATTTGATATCATTTTTGTTAAGGCTATTACAAAATGTATATGTATTAATTATAAATTTTATGCAGTGATGTATTCAGAACTGAGCATTCTGGTCGAGTTCGATGTCTAGGAGCAGGAGCACTGCCTAGCCAAGTCTTCCCTGAACAATGTAAACGTAGCTCATTCTACAATAGGCAAAACTATCACTCCACTACGGATATCACAGATAAATTCAAAGCAATGCAAGAACAAATGAACAAAGATATGGAGATGCGTGAATCACAGTTGCGAGCAGAAATGGAGGCGCAAAAAGCATAATTTCAAACAAAAATGGAGCAAATGAGACAAATGCAAGATCAGTTTGAAAGTTTTACACATGTTATGCAGAATATGATACATGGAACTGCTGGAGGGTCTAATGGACCTGAATTGTTACCAACACAGGTATTTACATATTATATAATATCAAATTAACAAGTTGGTTTCTTGTTCAAATCTATGATTTTAATTTTGATTTATTTTTACAGATGGCAATTGTAATGGCAAACATCATTCAGAAACACATGGATGCCACATCAAATCCAAAAGAAAATGCTATCTCCCGATAAGATTCATCTGATAATTAGATATTGAAGGAAAAATATATTTTAGTTTGTGCCTTCATTTGTAATCATTAGTATGTTTTTGTTTTTAGAATTTCATGTTTCTTGAAACTTAGATACTCATTTGTGGATTGTTGAATTTTGTTTGGTTTATATCCTAGTAAATGACAATTCAGTTTTGTTTTTTTAGTTATTTCTCTTGAATGTACCATGCTTTTTTTCTATTGTGGAGTTGCTTGTGCAGTAAGAATGGAATAGAAAATTCTAAAAATATTTTTTTTAAATGACTTCCGAAGTGGTTAACAACCACTCTTAGAAGGGAAAATGTACTGCACTGCTCATGGCTGTACAAACGGTTTACAACAGCTTCAGATGTTTGTACAAGCGTTCTGAATAACCGCTCCTATATATTAATTTGAAGCGTTAGTAAACCGCCTCAAGAAGAAAGCAATCACAGCACTAGAAAACCGAATGTGATGCACGTCTTTAGGTCCGGTTATCAACCACTTCTAAAGACTAGAAACACCAGCGGTTAAACAATCGCTTCTGTAACTACTTGTTAGAGCAGTTTTTAACCGCTTCGAATAATTCTTTTAGGAGCGGTTATTCTTGTTTCACCACCGGTCACTGTTGTGGTACAATAGATCCTAGGAGCGGATGAAATTGAGTCAGTAATGGAACCGCTTCAAATTTATTTGAAGCGGTTAGAATACGCTTCGGAAGGTCCCAAAAACCGGCTCTAAAGCCCTTGTTTTTTTGTAGTGGAACTTTGTATCAAGATTTGAAAATGGAAGTTATTTTCATAGAAAACTATTTTTTCTTTATAGTATATGTTATGAGGAATGTATCCTCAAAGTTTTACAATTTTTGAAATTTTCTGAAATTTTCTAGGAGTTTTTGAATTTCGGGAGGAAAATCAGAAATTCTGATATCAGACTTGTGGACCGATTAGAGAGGATTCTGATCGGTCCAGGAAAGTGTGGATCGGTCACTAGGACCGATCCAGGAGAGTGTGGATCGGTCTGGTGACCGATCCAGTGAAGGCTGATCGGTCTGGTGACCGATCAGAGCGTGCCAAATGCTGATTTTTCGATTGTTGACTGAAATTTCAGCTATGGAAGTTGGTAGTTTAGATTTCTAAAGGTTTGAAACTCTCCAAGACATTGTTGGTGCAATGGTCAAGGGGGAGTTGACCTTTAGGGGGAGTTTTACCTATTAGTCAAGGGGGAGTTGACCTTTAGGGGAAGTTTTTACTCCTAAAGACTTGAGTGATATGAGATTATCACTAAGTTATGACCTTAGTATCAAGGGAGAAATTAAGAGTTTCAATGAAAGGTATGGGACTTTCATTAGGAAAAACTCTTGACCTTGATTCACTCTTTTTGATGTGTGTCAAAAGGGGGGAGAATGGGAGAATGTCCAAAGAATGTTCAAGGAAGAACATTGGAAAACCTAAGTTAAGTTATCCGTTTAACCTAACTTGATTATGGGTTTTGTCAAACATCAAAAAGGGGGAGATTGTTGGTGCAACCTTAGGTCAAGGTTGACCTGGTTGACCTGACTCGAGTTGTATTTTGATGTTTGACGAGAATAGAAAAGTTCTATTCTGATGTTTGACGAGAATAGAAGAGTTGTATCAAGAATATTGGAAAACTTGGGAGGTTGTGGGTGCAACCCTTGGTCAAGGTTGACCCGACTTGAGTTGATCTATTTCGAGAAGTCCAAGCAGGGAGCTTGGCACGGGAAAAGTCCAAGTATGGAGACTTGGCACGGAAAAGTCCAAGCAGGGAGCTTGGCATGGGAAAAGTCCAAGCAAGGACTTGTCACGGAGAAGTACAAGTATGGAAGCTTGGCATGTGGAAGTCGGAGAGGGCTTGGTAGCTCGTTCTCCGGACTGTGGTCAGAGAGGGCTCGGTAGCTCGTTCTCTGGACCTGATGGAGTCGGAGAGGGCTCGGTAGCTCGTTCTCCGGACTATGGTCAGAGAGGGCTCGGTAGCTCGTTCTTTGGACCTGATGTTGAAGTCGGAGAGGGCTCGGTAGCTCGTTCTCCGGACTAGGTCAGAGAGGGCTTGGTAGCTCGTTCTCTGGACCGGACGAAGTCGGAGATGGCTCGGTAGCTCGTTCTCCGGACTAGGTCAGAGAGGGCTCGGTAGCTCGTTCTCTAGACCAGGAAGGCAAATGGAAAATCCTGGTGAGTGAAGCCAGGTAAAAGTCCTAGTGAGTGAAGCTAGGCAGTTTGGAAGTCCTGGTGAGTGAAGTCAGGCAGATTGGAAACCCTAGTGAGTAAAGCTAGGTGAAAGTCCTGGTGAGTGAAGCCGGGCAAGGAAAAATTCAGATGGATCAAGGATGATCGGACATCTGGTGTTGAGAATGTCAAGTAGGTCAAGGGAGTGACCGGATACTTGGCACGAAGAGAAAAGTCCAAGTGGGTCAAAGGGATTGACCGGACACTTGGTGGGGAGTCTTAGCGGGTCAAGGGAGTGACCAGATGCTAAGCATGATGTACCAACAGGTCAAGGTTGACCGGATGTTGGTGTGGGAGACTTGGGACTTGGTATTGGGAAAAACCAAGCTCTGGATCGATCTGGGGACCGATCCAGTGATACGGCTGATCGGTCTGGTGACCGATCAGTAACCAAACAGAATGCTTCTGTGGATTATCTGACCGGTCTGAAGACCGATCAGGAAGCAAACAGAAGAGAAGAAGGAGAAAGGCTGATCGGTCCAGGGACCGATCAGACTCCTCCTGGACTGATCAGGACATAGCATGATCGGTCCAGGCTTAGCCTGATCGGTCTCCAAGACCGATCAGGGACAGTGTGGACTGATCAGGTTGGAGCCTGATCGGTCCAGACCTAGCCGTTGTGAGTGACAACGGCTAGATCTCGGTCTTCTGTGTCTTCTTCTGCCTTCACAGGTTTGCAAGTTCAGCTATATAAAGAGTCGAGCGACTCTACAGGACCTTCTTCTTGCTTCTGCAAGTTCTTCCAGGTTCCTTCTGCGAGCTTTGCTGAGCTCGTACTTCTTGAAGCTTCGCGTGACCTTCCCTGCTGCTGGCATCCGTGAAGCTGCTGCTTCATCAACGGATCTCCAGACGAGAAGGCAAGCTTGTTTGTTTTACATTCATATAGTCTTGTGCTTCTTTGTATTTTGTGTACTTCTATCTTGTTGTTTGCAAGAGTTATTGTGGCGAGGTTTCTCCACCCAGAAGTTGTTTATATTAGCCGGTTTTCGGGATCTCATCCACCGACGGATTGATAGGCTTCGTCCACCTTACGGGCATGCCGAGGAGTAGGAGTTTCATCTCCGAACCTCATTACATCGCTGTGCTTGAAGTTTGATTTCTTCATTTACGTTTCTGTTGTTATTTTTCCGCTGTGCTAACTTGATTTGTAGAAAGAAACGTGAATTTGGGGTTGACTATTCACACCCCCCCTCTCTAGCCGCGACCGACGATCCCAACATTAGCATGATAAGCTACATGATTTTCCTTAATCTTATCATGCCTTCTATTTTCATGGTAAATAGCATTAAAATGATATAGATTAGAACTATCATGCTTTTTACCATTATTAAAGGGGGTAGGTTCAATGAACGATACCTTCCTTTTTACCTTGGAGGCTCCCCCTTGAATTTTGCTTCCTCCTTGAGCCTTGACCACCTTCTTCCCCTTAGGGCATTGACTTCGGTAATGCCTCTTTTGATTGCAAGAGAAGCATACAATGTACTCCTTGCTCTTCTTTGTTCTGGGAGTGGTCTCCTTAGGCTTCTCCTTACCCTTTTGTGCCACTTGGCCCTTCTTCTTGACCAATTTAGGGCATTTGCTCTTGTAATGTCCATGTTCCATACATTCAAAGCATATGATATGATTTTTATTATTAAATGAACTATTTATACCTTCTTGTGTAGGGGTGGTTTCTTCTCCTTTGGATCCGGATGCGGAGGCTTCCTCTTGATCCGATGATGATTCTCCTCCAATAGATATGTCTTGATTTGTGGAGGTGGAAGCTTCTTCATCCTCTTCTCTTCTTGACCCGGATGTGGAGACTTTTCCTTCTACTTGATCCGGTGTCACCAAAAGTTGCTCCCCCTCAATCCTAGAGGTGGAGATTTCTTCATCTTCATCTTGTACATGGAACAAGGAGTATGCTCCCTCCTTGCTCTCTTCATTGCATCCCTTTGAAGATGAAGCTTCTTCTTGGACTTCTTCTTTGGAAGTTGAGCATCTCTCAACTTCGGAGTCCTCCTCTTGGTCTTGATCTAATGAGTCGTCCTCTTTGGATTCCTCTTGATTCGGTACAGTGGAGGGGATCTCATGGATTGATGCCAATTTGCTCCAAAGCTCCTTCGCATCCTTGAACTCTCCAATTTTTCCAAGAATGTGGCTAGGCAATAGATTGACCAAGAGCTTGGTCACTTTATCATTGGCCTCACATCTTTGGATTTGCTCTTGGCTCTAATTGCTTTTCTTGAGGAGTTTGCCCTTTGACTTTCTTGTAGCCTCGAAGCCTTCCATTAGAGCAAACCATTGCTCTATCTCCACCATTAAGAAGTTTTCGATCCTTGATTTCCAAAGATCAAAGCTAGTAGATGTGTACGGTGGAGCCACCCTTGTGTCAAATCCAAGTCCATCTTGGAATTACATCTTGAAGTTGAGCTTCTTGAATTCTTTGACTTTGATGAATTTGCTCCAACTTCTTCACCCTCTAGCTTTGCTTGTTTTGTTTGCCCCTTCCGGCGATGATTCTGGTGAAGAGCGGTCTTGCTCTGATACCACTTGTTGGGACCGAAAAGTAGCTAGAGGTGGGGTGAATAGCTCGTTGCGTGCTTCGTGGTTGGCGTTGCTTGTTTCTTCAAAGATGTGCAGCGGAAATGTACAAGAAACAAAATACAATGCTAACAAATAGATTTTACTTGGTATCTACCTCACAAGAGGTGACTAATCCAAGGATCCACACACTCACGCACCCTCCACTATGAAACACACTCCTCTATGGTAATTACCGAAAGCGGAGAAGCCTTTACAAACTCTCAATACAAGAAGAAAGGAAAGGATATGAAATACAAACAAAAGCTTACAATAAACCCTAACCCTAACTTCTCTTCTTGCTTTTGATCCGCCTCTTGACTTGAACCTCCAAGAATCTTCAAGAACTGTGATCTGAACTTAAGAGAGAGCTGTGGAGTCGCTGGTGAAGGTCAGAGATGAATCGTGTAAGCCCTGCTGAAAGAAACGCTCGCCTGCAGCTAAATACGACGTCAACGGTCAGATCCCGATCGATTGGATTGCTCCCAATCGATCGAGGAGGCTTTGGATCGATCGGTTGATCGATCCAGAGTGCCTCTGTGCTCTCTGGAATAGCCTGGATCGATCGGCTGATCGATCCAGGGCTTATCGCGCACAAACAGCAGCGCCCAATCGATCCACTGATCGATTGTGACCTCTGGATCGATCCACGGATCGATCCAAAAGGGGTTCTGTTCATGGGGACTCACCCGATCGATCAGCTGATCGATTAGGCATGATCCAATCGATCGGCTGATCGATTCAGATCTGCTGGATCGATCGGCTGATCAATCCAGATATGCTAGATCAATCGGCTGATCAATCCAGATCTTGATTTTGCCCAAAAGCAAGTCCAAAGCCCCCTAAACCAACATCCAGTAAGTCATGACTTGTTGGTACATAAAACCTAGCATCTGGTCACTCTTGACCAGCTAGGACTCTCTCACCAAGTGTCTGGTCAATCCCTTTGACCCACTTGGACATTTCTCCTCTTGGCAAGTATCCGGTCAATCCCTTTGACCTACTTGGACTTTCACCAGATGTCTGGTCAACCTTGACCCATCTAAAGTTCCCCGTGTCTGTCTTCACTCACCAGGACTTCCCTTCTACCTAACTTCACTCACTAGGATTTCTCTTCTGCTTGGCTTCACTCACCAGGACTTTCACCTAACTTCACTCACTAGGATTTCCTTCTGTCTGGCTTCACTCACTAGGACTTTCACCTATCTTCACTCACTAGGATTTTCAGTCAAGTATCCAATCAACCTTGACCTACTTGACTCTCCTTCACAATCTCCCCACATAAACAATTGCACCTGCAATGTTCATGTGTTGTCTACAAGTATTGTCAAACATCGAAACTAAATCATCAAGACTTGAGCTTGACTCACTTCAAGCCCAGTCAAACAGGTCAACTTTGATTTAGGGAATATTACACAAACACCAAGGACTTAGAGGAGATTTTTTTTCAACATGTTCAACATGTCCAAAAGAGGTATTAGCCCTATAGTTATTAGGATATTCTAAGAAAAGGGCTATACAAATTTGTGAGGAGCATCAACTCATAAGGTGACCGGTGGGCTCTAAGCAAGGGCCTCAAAGGCGACATGCTCCTATTTTCTATGATTTTCAGCACACAACTCATAACTGTTGGGAATTTGAAGGATTATTAAGACCAATCCTCGCATGAGAAATATATTGACTGGTCTAACTCTTAATCAGCAAGGACAACCTCTATATTACCCTCCAAGATAAGATCACCCGAGCTCTCCACAACTAGTTCAATCCCATCAAAATTAGAGATGACAATTTTTGACCCGACATGAAAACATGATCCAAACTAAATATGAAAAAATCATGTTAGGATTTGATAGTTTCGGATTCGGATCGAAATCGGGTCAACTCAATTGACCCAATTAATAAACAGGTCGAGTTCGGGTCAACCTAAAATGACTCAATTATAACCCGCAAACACGTTTATAAAGAATTATAAATTTAAACTAAAATTACAAATTTAAAAAAGTTAAAACTATAAATAATGTGCTATTGATTGTAATGGTGTCATGACTTATATGATATGAATTTTCAATTTGTATAGATAAATGTTATTTTTAATTTTTAATTTAATATAAAATTTTTTTTAATGAATTCAAATCATGTTCGGGTCAAATGGGTCAAACAGATCAAACGGGTTAAACGGATCAAACAAGTTAAACGGGTCAAACAGGTCAGGTTAAAGTCAAGTACAAATAAACAGATTAGGTTCAAGTTAAATAATTTGATTCAAATTAATAATCAAGTCAGGTTCAGACTGTCATTTGCTAGTCCACCAATCTACCAATCCAAACTGTCAACCTGAACCGAATTACCACCCCTAATCAAAATTAACTTACAGCACAACCACAAGAAAAGGCCTCAATTCAAAATCCTCCTATTCGAAGGATGCTTACATGTGGCAAAAGACGATTCGCTCGTCCTCAACGTCCCCAACAACCCGTCCCTAGACCAACACAGAAGAGGTAAATCACAGATGACTACTAGTCATTAGTACAAATGACCAAGACATAGGAAAAGTAATATTCGGTCATGTCAAGTTTCGACCCCAAGACTTCATATGATAATACCCCATGATTTTTAGAAGAGTTACTACAGGTGATTTCAATCGATCTCTTGTATAGTCGAAAGGAATGCACAACCATTCACGTGCTCGAAGTAGAGGTCGGGCCCATCTTGAGATTTAGTCCTAGAAACTTAAAAGACATAATTATCCCACACAGTGATACTTTGATAATACGTGCAATTATATCGATAATGTTTTGATAATACGTGCAATTATATCTATAATGTTGCTAGAGTATTTGTGGATGCAGATAGTTCGATGAACATTCCCTAATGATCGGTCTTAGAAAAAATGGGGATTAAGATAGATGATTTATGATCTATCTCCACCTCTTTATTTGAGCTTTTTAGATATGAATGGTTAAATTGCCTCTCTCCCTATGTGAAGAACCACAAAGGTCATGATGTGTGTAATATCCTCTGCGTGATGATTCACAAGGTTAATTGTCCTTAAATATATATTACATCTTAAGGATATCATACACATCATAAGAATATTATATACATCTTAAAAATGACATGTTGGATCAGATAGAAGATACGACAACACAAAGAAACTTGAGGACAGAGAATCCAAACTGATTCTTATGAAATCTTATTTTTTTGTTTTTTCATTTGAGTTTTCTACTAAGCCCAAATCTAGGGGTTCTGTAAAAAAAATTGGAAATCAAAACTAATTGTACTTGTGAGACAGGACAGATAGTTCGAATTCCTGTCCTTAAATTTTTCTATCAACGTGTTCACTACTAATATCAAATTATTTTTCAAGACATTATGATATCCTTAAAATATATGTAATATCCTTGGAATATGCAAAATATAAAAAATATAAAAATAAAAAAAATTGAGGACAGAAAATCCGAACTCCATAAGTGAAATAAGTGAAGAAACTCAGATCTTCTCCATAAGTGAAGAAACTCTAAAGAAAGAAAATTGTTTATTTGTCTTTTTCGCTATTACAGAAATTCTGAGCAAATACGATTGCATCGAAAGACAAAACTCAAATAAAAGGCCTCAGAAGTCGAAAGAGCATCAAAGAGATGACATAGTCGTCAAATCTCAAATGGTACGAACAATAATATCACATCATCGGCCAATCTAATGACTGAAAATAAGAAAGAAAAGAAGAAGAAAGACAGATTCAGAACACTCGTTGGCTTTAAGAGCGAACTAAAAGAGTAAGTTCAAAAGCAAGAGAAAAAAACTCGCAAGAAACTTTGGTTTCACTGCCTTCCTGTAGCTACCAAAGAATCAAAGAGATATTTCAAACCAGTAACGTCAGAAGAAAATTGCTCGTTTCCTAATCCGATCCAAAATCGATCAAAAACGAAAGGCCTCAAAAGTCAGAAATAAGTGGGGGAAAAAAAGCGCATCAGAGGAGTCGCCAGATCTCAGATGGTACGGACAATACTATTGCATCATCAGCCAATCGAAGACGAAAGGCAAAGGAGAAGGAAACATGAATTGAGAGTGCCCACCTTGTAGGCTTCAAGGGCATTAAAAGACGGATGGTGAGCATCGGCATGGTGGGTGGCAGGGTGAAGGTGGAAGCGGTGTGTTAACATTATAAAGACAGAGGAGCATCACAAACCCTAACTTTTGTGAATGACATAATGACTGAATTGCCCTCCATCAGAGACAAATATGAATTCAGTTATTTTTTATGCGATTATATTTTTTTCAAAACAACTCTTAAATAATATCATAATTTAATGTACATCTTAAATATGTAATACAAATAAATAGACTAACCTTTCTGATTAAAAATAATACAATTAACATATCAAATAATGCTTTCAAATTAAAATTTCTAAATAATAAAGATTAATATGGATTAATTTACAAAAAAAATACCTATAATATCTCAGATGCATGTCGATAGCATAAGAATGGTATGTTGAAACTACACCAATGTGTAGGAATCATTAAGAAAAATGAAAAGTTCAAAAAAAATAATAATAAAGTACCTAGATATCGCTGAGCAGCGATTCATCTTCTGAAGAAAGATTAGTATTGAGAAAGCATATCATGGCAGGATCAGATCTAGAACCGTAGATAATAATGATGTTTCCAAGGATAACTTAATTGTTCAATGTGATGGTAAGCAACAGGGTAGTATACTCATGTAATGAGGATTTGGTTTTCTCTTAGCGCACATCAAATGTTCATGGTGCTCAAATTACTCATGATACTGACTACTGACCAAGAGTCATCAATGCTTCCAGAATTTACCAGCAGGTCAATCGTGGGTCAGTTAACATAAAAATATATATATATATATATAGTAACCATTAAAACGGGCATCTAGGGTGGTTGGTTGGTAAAAAAAAAAAGAATAATTTTGTTTTAATAAATTCATTGTGATCAATTTGATTTTAATTAGGTTAGACCATGATTCAGAATCGTCGATTCAACGATTCATAATCGTCGAATCAACGATTCTTGACATATCAGTTGGTGCAGTTAGCACCAATGATCAAATTTATATTTTGATGGATGACAAATGAATTAAAGTTAAATATTGTATTATCTAACCTTATTACTAAGTGTGCAAAAATTGTCGGATCTAGAGGACCTAACACCAGGTTAAAGTCCAGTTAGGCCTGAGGACCTGATAACTGACACAAAGTTCAGATAGGTCAAGGAGTGACCCAATATTCGGCTAAGTTTGCGAAACCTGATAACTTACCAAAGACTAATTAGGTCTGCGGACCTGACAACTAGTGGGAAGACGTGGTGGGTCGATAGTGTTGGGTTTTTCGGGCCGCGAAAATCACTTTTCCGCGTCGCGGAAACCCCGAATCACCCTAACCAACGGATCCGTGTGAAGAGTATAGAACAAAATTTACGAGTACGAGTTTACAACTTAGATCTACTCCTAGATCTACATGAAGAAAGATTTATACCTTCGATGCGTGCCCTTTTCGTAATCCCGCAAGTCCAAGGTACGCCGGATCTCAAGATTGTCAACGTAGACAATCCTCTAGTAGTATCCACACGAATAAGGTATGTTCTCTAACACACAAGGATGGAGAAGAAAGCACCACAAGTGTGCTAGCACTTTCTAGGACTCTCGGATGGGATTGGAAAGAAAAATAGAGAAGATGAAATACAAGAACACTCTTCTTCTTCTTCTATGTGACAATCACTCTATTTTCTTTCATGAAACTCAAAACCACTCACCTTGTTTCTTCCTTGAAACTCACGGCCAAGAAAGAGGAGAGGGAGGAGGAAGAGAGCTAAGGAGGAAGAAGCATTCAACACCACAAAATCAATGCCACAAAATGAAACTCTTTTTCTTTATGTGGTTGGCCACACACATGTAACTCCCCTCATTAATGTGGCCGACCACATTAAATGGAATGGTGTGTAACCTCCATGAGGTGGCACACCATGATGAGGTGGAGATGATGTGGCAAGGTTAGTCATGCCATGTAGGATGAGTCAACCTTCATGATGTGGCAATACATCAAGTCAAACTTGATGTTTCAACTTCCATTTGATCAAGTCAAAATTGACCAATTCTCTTCCTTGTTGAGTTAAAACCAACCTTTGGTTGGTTCAAGTCAATTTTAATTTAATGAATCTCAATTCATTAATATAAATTGACTCAATGAATCAAATTTAAATTAGACTCATTCAACAATTGAATCTAATTGAGTCTAACTCAATAAGTCTAATTTGAATCCAATCTTTGGTGCATCATATGAACCTAATCCAATTGGTTCATCATATGAACCTAATCTCCATCCACTTATTCTTTGTGTGTGACCCAATAGGTTCTTGTAACGTTGACAATGTTTCTAAACTCCTTTAGAAACATAAGCAATGAGCGGCATCTAGCAATACATCATTGCTACCCAAGTTACAAGAATGTTGAGATCCAACATCACCTTGTGACTACTAATTGTGACTCCTCACAATATGTGACATTGTCCTTCTATCATAGACATCTAGATTGATCAATGTGAGGCATAGACCGTGTCATCCTCTAATCAATCTAAATCTTGAACTCCAAGTAGACTCACTCGATCAAATGAGCTCAACATCTCATGTTGACTCATTTGGGCATGGCCATGCACTTCGTGGTCTAACTCTATCAAGAATACCGATGTCGCTCCCGTCATATGCGAGGGATAGATCCCATCTACATCACTTACATCCCTCTGCATAATTCGTTATATACCCAGTAATCGCCTTTATAGTCCACCCAGTTACGGGTGACGTTTGACGAAACCAAAGTACATAACTCCTTATGTAGGGAACCATGGTGACTTCAGGTCTAAGGACCAATAGTCATACTAATAGTCACATGAGAAAGTATATGACACTCATATAACGCTTCATGATACTTTCTCATGGCGGGTCATTCAGTATACATTCTCTAATGCATACCCATGTGTCAACTTGATATCTCTATATCCATGACTTGTGAGATCAAGTCATCGAGTTGACCTACATGCTAGTCTTATTGCATTAACATTGTCCCTGAATGTTAATACTCGACTAGGAATGATTAAGAGTAGTGTTCCCTATATCATCTCACTATCGATTCAACTAACCGATTGATATAGGTAAGAACCTTCTACTCAAGGACGTTATTATACTTAGTTTATTTGGCACCAATACAAGTAAGTATAATAACCAAAAACAAAAAATACCTTTAATAATATAAAATATGATACAATAAGTCCAAAATATAATCATCAAATGATTGTCTCTAGGGCTCTAGCTAACAATCTCCCACTAGCACTAGTGCCAATCAGTGTAGGCTCTAAGCCCTAATGACCTAGTGTGACCATCATTCTTCCTCTGTGCCAAAGCCTTGGTCAAGGGATCTGCGATGTTAGCCTCTGTAGGTACTCTGCAAATCTTCACATCTCCTCTCTCGATGATCTCTCGAATGAGATGGAAGCGCCGTAGTATGTGTTTGGTCCGCTGGTGTGAACGAGGTTCCTTCGCCTGTGCTATAGCTCCATTGTTGTCACAATAGAGCTCAATGGGGTTAGCAATGCTAGGAACCACCCCAAGTTCAGTGATGAACTTGCGGATCCAAACTGCCTCCTTTGCTGCCTCTGATGTAGCAATGTACTCGGCCTCTGTTGTAGAATCAGCTACTGTGTCCTGCTTCGAACTCTTCCAACTCACAACACCACCATTAATGCAAAACATGAACCCTGACTGCGATCTATAGTCATCCTGGTCGGTCTGGAAGCTAGCATCACTGTAACCCTTTACAGCTAGCTCATCATTACCTCCATATATCAAGAAATATTCTTTAGTCCTTCTTAAGTACTTAAAAATATTCTTGACCGCTATCCAGTGACTTTCACCTGGATCTGACTGGTATCTGTTCGTCATGCTCAAAGCATACGAGACATCAGGTCGAGTACATAGCATGGCGTACATGATCGATCATATGGCTGAGGCATAAGGGATCTGATCCATGCGGTCTCTCTCCTCTCTAGAAGAGGGACCTTGAGTCTTCGAAAGACTCACGCCATGTGACATCGACAGAAATCCCTTCTTGGAGTTCTGCATGGCAAACCGAAGGAGTACCTTGTCAATATATGTACTCTGACTTAGGCCAAGCAACCTCTTAGATCTATCTCTATAGATCTGTATCCCTAGAATGCGGGATGCCTCACCTAAGTCCTTCATTGAGAAACAAGTCCCTAGCCAAGTCTTCACAGACTGTAGCAAAGGGATGTCTTTCCCAATGAGCAGTATGTCATCCACATACAATATGAGGAAGACAACTGTGTTCTCTACAACTTTCTTGTAGGCACAAGGTTCATCTTCGTTCTTGATGAAACTAAACTATTTGATTGCATCATCGAATCGAAGATTCCAGCTCTGAGAAGCTTACTTTAGTCCATAAATGGACCTATGCAGCTTGCATACTCTGCTAGTATGCTGTGGATCTACAAAACCCTCAGGTTGTGTCATGTACACATCCTCGAGTAGGTTTCCATTCAGAAACGTAGTTTTGACATCCATCTGTCATATCTCATAGTCATGGTAGGCTGTAATAGCAAGTATGATCCGAATGGACTTAAACATCGCTACTGGAGAAAATGTTTCATTATAGTCAATACCATGAATCTGCTTGAAACCTTTAGCTACCAAGCGACCCTTATAGATAAGTCTATCCATGTCAGTCTTTCTCTTAAAGACCCACTTACACCCAATGAGTTTTACTCCTTCAGGTGGATCAACCAAAGTCTATACTTGGTTGGTATACATGGATTCTATTTCGGATCTCATGGCCTCTAGCCATTTCTCGGAATCTGGTCTCATCACAGCTTCCTGATAGGTGGTAGGCTCATCCTCTATGAGCACAACGTCATCATGGTCAGACAAGAGAAATGAGTATCTCTCAGGCTGACGACGTACCCTATCAGATCTGCGAAGAGGTATGTCTACTTGAACTGGTTGTTGTTCCTCAACTCCTTGTGGAACAACATCATCCACAACACTTTGTGGTTCCAGTTCAACTTCCATCGAGACTTCAGTGCTATTGTTCGCATCTTGAACTTCTTCAAGATCGAACGCGCTCCCACTAGTCTTTCTAGAAACAAAGTCCCTTTCTAGAAAGATCCAAGTCTTTGCCACAACTACCTTGTGCTGACTGGGAATGTAGAAGTAATATCCCTTAGTTTCCTTGAGATATCCAATGAAATAGCACTTGTCGGATTTGAGTCCTAATTTGTCTGAGACTTGACGTCTAACGTAAGCCTCACAACCCCAAATCCTCATGAAAGACACCTGAGCATCTCTCCCAGTCCATATCCTATATGGTGTCTTTATCACGACCTTGGATGGAACTCGGTTGAGTATAAAAGCTGTCGCGTCTAGAGCATAACCCCAAAGGTATGTCGGAAGATCTGTGTGACTCATCATAGATCGCACCATATCTAATAGGGTACGATTCCTCCTTTCGGATACACTATTCCACTGTGGTGTTCCAGGAGGAGTGAGTTGGGATAGAATCTCACACTCAGCTAGATTGTTACGGAACTCATGGCTAAGGTATTCTCCACCTCGATTGGATCGAAGTATCTTAATACTCTTGCCAAGCTGGTTCTGTACTTCATTCTTGAATTCTTTGAACTTTTCAAAGGATTCTGACTTATGTGTCATCAAGTACACATAACCATATCTACTGAAGTCATCAGTAAATGTGATGAAGTACCTATAACCGCCTATAGCAGCGACATTGAAAGGGCCACATACATCAATATGTATGAGTCTTAACAAATCAATCACTCTTTCGCCGTGCCCACTAATGGGAGTCTTGGTCATCTTGCCTTGTAGGCATGACTCACATATCTCATAAGATCCAAAATCAAATGAGTCCAGCAAACCATCCTTATGGAGCTGGGATAAGCGCTTGTCATTTATATGACCTAAGCGACAGTGCCAGAGATAGGTTTGGTTCATGTCACTTGACTTGAACCTCTTGGTACTAATGTTATAGATAGGACTCTCAAGGTCTAGAATATAGAGTCTGTTTATCAGAGGTGCACTACAATAGAACATTTCATTTAAATAGACGGAACAACATTTGTTCTTTATTATAAACGAAAAACCTTTCTTGTCCAAACAAAAAACAGATATAATGTTCTTAGTTAAAGCAGGCACATAACAACAATCATCTAATTCTAGTACAAGCCCAGAGGGCAGAGATAGATGGTAAGTTCCTACAGCAATAGCAGCAACCCGTGCTCCATTGCCTACTCGTAGGTCTACTCACCCTTCGTCAATGCCCTGCTATTTCTCAGCGCTTGTACATTAGTACAAATGTGCGAAACACATCCGGTATCTAATACCCACGATGAAGAAATAGAGAGGTTGACTTCTATAACATGTATACCTGAAGTAGAAATCTTATTTCTCTTCTTCTTAAGATCTTCCAGGTATCCTTTGGAGTTCCTCTTCCAGTGCCTTGCTTGTCCTTGATATAGGTGACAAAGATGTTCAACCATATTGTAAGCGCCTATCAACTCATGTTGCTTCTGAAGCTCAGAATTCATGGTCGCAAGCATAAGACAGGACACATCTAATGCGTCATCTTGATGCTTCTTGTAAGCATCTCGGTCTGCTCGCGTGGCAGTGGCAGGAGGAGCCTCCGGAATGGGCTGCTCCAGAACGTACAGTTTACGTTCTTGGGTGAGAACTATTCTCATGTTCCTGTACCAGTCCAGGAAATTTGCTTCGTTGAGCTTGTCCTTCTTAAGGACAGAACGCAGAGAGAAAGTGTTCGTATTCGACGTCATGGTTATCTACAACAGAAATAAATGCAGAAATAAATATCATATTCTTTTTAAATCATTTAATTATGCCTTTAACTAAATGATGCTCCCACTGAATTATATAATTCATGTGGGACAAGATCCACATCATACTAACCCTTGAGTTAGCTTTGGCTAATACGCCCAAGATTTAATATGATCGGTAGGTAACAATTTACCAATTACATCTCTATGCAACTCTTGTTTATAGGATCAAGATCCGCATTTATATTAAAACTCGAGTTAGCTTTGGCTAATACGCCCAAGAGTTAATATAAACGTGATTTTGACCTATCTACCAATCATTGGATAATGCCTATAGTTAAACTCGATCAAATTGAGTTAACTAGTTACTTAATCTAATTGAGTTGTACTCACCCATGCGTTGATAGGCGGGACCAAGATTGTCCCTCCGTACCCTACCAAGATAGTAAGTGTTGCTCTGCTTTGGCAGATTCAACAACAACATGCGATTGAGGTAGTGGTAGGTATCACGGCATGGTAGGCATTACGAGTTGACGCGATTTAGATCTAATCTAAACGATGATGCGTATCATATACTCGATAGATCTAATCTAATCGAAGGGTGCATCATGTGCACGACTTAGATCTAATCTAATCGTTAGACACTAATTAATTACTTAATTAACTAGCATGCATCACATACACACAAAAGCAATTAATTAAATAATTTTTTTTTGTGATTATGTCATGGCCCTTACTACGATCTTCTCAAGCCAATGAGAAGATCGGATGGTCAACCTAAGGTTAACAGCTTCTCAAGCTCCGTCCTTTGACCACCTTGTGTTGCGCGCGCCCTCCTCGTAACTCCGTCTCGAGTGGACCTTCCACAGCTCCAAATTTGTACATTACAATTTTGAAACTCGAGTTACATTCGAGTCTAAATCTAATTTACAACCAGAATATAAGAGAAAGGCACGACACGCAGGTCGCGAATAAAAAAAAAATACAGCACGCACATCACATAACGGCACGCAGGCCGTATTATGAATTACAACACATTTATTCCAATCCAATTGGGTCTTTTGGGCCATGACTATCACAAAATTAATATATAATTCTAAATTATATATTTTTCATAATTTTTTGTAATTTTCATAATTTTTTACAATTTTATGAGTAAATTTTTCCCGGCGTCCCGTTTAGCGTTTTCGGGCGCAATCGCGGAACGAATCCCCTTGCGGGGCCAGGGGCTGTTAGAGTGTATACTAAAAGCCTAGCTTTTGGTATAAACATTTATTTAGAAATAAGAATCACATTGGTCAAATGTCTACATTTATGATAAATGTAGTTGCTCAATTAATTTATATTGTAGATAACATGGTGTGTGGTGTCACATACAGAAGATCATGTTATCGGTTCCTTATAAATTATAAACAGTAGCTCATGACCAAGATGGAAAGGAACAAACCATTGAAAGGTCGTAGTGTAATTAGGTATTAGTTTATCTTAACTATATAATTACACTAGTACACTTAGAGTGTATTGAGTAGGACCATTTGAGGTCGTTCCTTTTATACTGACTTTATAAAGGAACAAAGACCTCAGTTATTATGGAAGTGTGTGCTCTTAATCCTAATATAATAACAAGCACATATATTTGATATTTATTTCTTTAATTTATCAATGGGTGAGATTTAGTTCGATAAATCAATAAGCCCGATAAGTTGAGAAATGATATCACTTATAGTGTGTGTTGTTGATTATAGAAGGAAACTGTGTCCTAGTAATCTAGGTTGAGAATGTCCCCAAGAGGAGCTCATAAGGATTGTCATGTTAAACCCTGCAGGTGGACTTAGTCCGACATGACGATGAAGTTGAGTGGTACTACTCTTGGAGCTAGATATTAATTAAGTGAGTTGTCAGTAACTTACTTAATTAGTGGACATTTGTTATCTTAAACACAGGGAGACTAACACACTCATAATAAGAAGGAGCCCAAAATATAATTTGGGATTGGTGCGGTAGTTCAATAATAGTTATTTAGTGGAATGAATTATTATTGATGAAATTAAGTTGTGTGTTCGGGGCGAACACGAGATGCTTAATTTCATCGGGAGACCAAAACCAATTCCTCCTCTCGGTCCCTATCGTAGCCTCTAGTATATAGAGATTTATACCCACCGCATACCCACCTTCTTACCCATCCAATGGGGCCGGCCAAGCTAGCTTGGAACCCAAGCTAGGGTCGGCCAAGACCAAGTGGATGAGACATGTAGGTGGCCGGCCAAAGCTTGGGTCCCAAGCTTAGGTGGTCGGCCACTAGAATATTAGAAAGGATTTTTATTAAAATTATTTCTTATATGGATATCATGATTTTAAAAGAGAGTTTAAAAATTAAAAATTTCCTTTTATAGTTTTCTACAAAAGATTAAGAGAAGAGATTAATCTCTTTCCTTATTTGTAGTTTAAAAGGATGGTTTTAATTTTTGGTAAAAACTTTCCTTATTTGTAAATCATCTACATGTTTAAAAGAGAGTTTAAAATTTGAAATCTTTCCTTATTTGTTGATTAAAGGAGGATTTTAAATTTTAAAAAACTTTCCTTTTTAACCATGTTCATGATTTAAAAGAAAGTTTAAAAATTAATAATTCTCTTTTATTAGTTTCTACAAAAGATTGAGAAAAGATTTGATATCTTTCCTTATTTGTAGATTAAAAGAGATTTTAATTTTTAGAGATAACTTTCTTTTTATCCACATGTTTAAAAGAAAGATTTTAATTTATTAAATTTCCTTTTTATAAACCAATCATGAAGGGATTAAATTATTGGAGAAATTTTATAAATTTCTGGAGACAAATTAGGAAGTTTTAATTAATCAAAACTCTCCTTGTTTGTAGCTTTTATGTGGCCGGCCAAATAAAATTGAGAAAGAAAATTATTTTAATTAAATAATTTTTCCTTTTCAATGGTAAAATAATTAAGGAAATTTTTATTAAATTTTCCTTATTTGCCAGGATCAAGGATTATAAAAGAGGGGGTAGAGGAGGCTTCAAGGCTAACGACTCTATTCTATTTTTCTCTCTCTTTTCCTTGGTGGTGTGGCCGGCCCTATTTCTCTCCTCTCCTCTTGTTGGCCGAAACTTATCTCTTGGTGGAGCTTTTGTTAGTGGCCGGATCAAGGAAGGAGAAGAAGGAGAGAAAGCAAGCCTCGTTTCTAGCATCCCTTGGAGCATGGTGGTGGTGACCGAACCTCTTCATCCTAGAAGATGTTTTGATGGACGAAACTTGCAAGGAAGAAGAAGGTGATTGGTGGTTTCTCATCTCCGAAGAACGTTGCCCACACAACGTCCGAGGTTAGAAGAGGAATATGGTAGAAGATCAAGAGGTCTTTCTAGAAGGTATAACTAGTAATTTTTCCTTTCCGCATCATGCTAGTTATTTATGGAAATAATACCAAATACAAGAGGCTAACGATTCTAGTATTTCGAATATGTTTTTCGATGATGTGTTCTTTTGTTTTATTTTTCCTTGTGATTTGATTGTTCTTTTCGGTTAACCTAAAGTTATTTTAGGAAATTAAATATTAGCTTTCCATAAAAGGTTTTGTCTAGTCGGTGGTGGTTGCTCTCATATCCAAGAAGGTCATGTCATCGCCACGTCAGTACTGGGAACCAATTATGGAAATTAATATTTAATGGAATTAATAACTTAAGGTGATTTGGGTCGAACGTGTTAAGTTCCGCAGGAGATCCAAGTCAAAACCTAAAAGAACAAATAGATTAAGTTTTGGATCAAACGTGTTAAGTTCCGCAGGTGATCCAAAATTTAATTTAAAAGAACACATGGTAGCTAGGAAAAGGTTCAGACCTTTGTACAAAATTTTTGTACAGTGGAACCTCTAGGTTTTCCGAGTAGCAACCAACAATTGGTATCAGAGCTAGGGTTTTGCCTCTGTGTATTTGGTATTAGTTTAATTATGCACATGTCATACATAATTTAGGTAGGATAATAGTAGGATGTGCTAACTTTGTGGATGCAGAATCCAACTATTATGGTTTATAGTTATTATGTGTGTGATTGAACCCTTGGACATGTCAAGGGCATTTTATTGTGTGTGTATGATTGTATTATAAAATACAGCAGGAGATGTATTTAGTTTTATTAGGATTTTATTTTTGATCTAGATACATGTACATTCCTTTTATGGAATATAGGATCAAAATGTAAAATTCTATTTATGTCGCGGATCGAATCTTGCAAAGCGTGGAACCTTCTAAGGACCAGAGGCGCAGCGGAACTAGGAGCAAGATGGATGCGACAGCTAGACCCGGTGGCAGTGGCCAAATATGGCAGCAGCTTGGGATGACAACACACGGAGGACAACTAGAGATAAAAGCCATAATAGTTGAAAATTAGATTTTCTATTTATTGCTTTTATATTGTGCTGTGTATGCATGTTAGTTTACATATTTAGTAGGCTAGTATAGTTAAAATTCCTCATTTATAAATAACTAAGTGGGAGAGGCATTTTTAAGTAAATCCCATGGTCTCCATTACTGGTTTATAAGTGATGCAAACAAGCTTGCGCGTTGGCTCTGAGTGCCTTCCTCCATAACGGATGAGCTTGTTTGTGGATCACTAGAACAAACTTCCATTTTTGGATGACTATAGGAAGTTAATTAAGAGCGTGTGATCTTCCCCAACGGAAGGGGCATAATCTTATTAATGGACTTAGTGTCAAGTAATGGTATACACTTAGACATATCTAATAGTATCCTCCCCATCGGAGTCACTGCTATTATTTGTGTGACCAAATGATACCAACTATTAATTTTATTTGTCAAAAAGTTAGGTTGACAAGATAATAAAATTAATGGGTTAAAACCCTCCTTTTACAAATGTTGAATTTGTATACGTCCACACTAACGTGGCATGCAAAATTCACGGTGTTTGAGGTGTTGGTGAATTTAAATAATATTGTTTGAGGAATCAATATTTTTTTAAAATTCAAAAGTTTTTGACCAAATATTTGATCAAAGACAGATCAACTATTAATTTTATTCGTCATAAAGTAAAGTTGACGAGATAATAAAATTAATGAATAAAATATCCTCTTCGATTTTGTATACGTCCACACTATCGTGGCATACAAAATTCATGGGGATTTTTAAAGAGTTGATCTTGACCAAATATTTTTGTGATTCTTAGGATTTAAATATTTGTCAATCCCCTAGTAGTCATACTATAGAAAAGGCTTAGTAGTCCCAATTGTAATGATTGGAAATATGACTTGGACATTAAGGTAGACTGTCTTCTTAAAACTAAGAACAACATAGGTGTATTTAATTCATTAGTTGAAACATGTTTAGTGGTGTTATCTACCAGAACCTGGAGTGTAGATACAGATGTCATTAATCATGTCCGTAATTTATTGCAGGGTTCCAGGAAACCCGGCAACTAAATGAAAATTAAAACACCGTCTACATGGGCACTACTGTAAAAATGGTAGCTGTTGCAGTGGGAGATGTTTATCTTTTGATAAGAATAAAACATGGATTTTTGAGTAATTGTCTTTACGCACCAAGTTTAGAAAGAACTAGTTTTCAGTTTCTAAACTATTCAAAAAACTTGATATTCTGCCTCTTTTAATAACAAAGTTGTTATTAAGAAAAAGAGGGAAGTTATCTGTTCTGGTACGTTGGTTGACAATTTATAAATCCAATAACTCTCACGATGCAACAAATGAAAATTAGTAACACATCTTCTAACTTTAAGAGAAAGTAACCTTCGGAAATGAACCAATTATATCTTTGGCATTTAAGGCTAGGTTATATTAACTTGAGTATGATTCATTGGTAGCTGATGAACTTTTGGGTTCATTAGTAGTGGAAATCTTTTCAACTTGTGAGTCTTACTTGGAAGGAAAAATAACCAAGAAGCTTTCATGTCTAAGGGGTATGGAGTCAAAGATATGTTGAAATTGGTTCATTCTGATTTGTGTGATCCTATAACTATCCAGACAAGAGGTAGTATTGAATATTTCGTCTATTTTATAGACAACTATTCAAGATACAAATAAATTTACTTAATGTACCGCAAGACTAAGTACTTTGATTAGTTCAAAGAGTACTAGGCTGATGTGGAGAAACGACAAAGTAAAAAGACACTATGGTGAAATCATAGTGGCAAGTACCTCTTGGGAGAATTTAGGAGTCACTTATTAGGAGTGAAACATTGCCGTTTCAGAAAAACCTTCTCGGTAATCGAAGCCTACAAGTGTCTAAACACTTGTGCTTCGCTTCTACGAGAAAAATATCCATTAAAACTATAAAAACATGAATTTACATAAAGTTTACAGATCTATATTTTTCATAAAAATATGAATCTAAACTCGTACTCGCTTCGCACGTGGCTCTGATACCACTGTTGGGTTTTTCGGGTCGCGAAAACTGCTTTTCCGCCTCATGGAAACCCCGAATCACCCTAGCCAATGGATCCGTGCGAAGAGTATAAAACAAAATTTACGAGTACGAGTTTACAACTTAGATCTACTCCTAGATCTACATGAAGAAAGATTTATACCTTCGATGCGTGCCCTTTTCGTAATCCCACAAGTCCAAGGTACGCCGAATCTCAAGATTGTCAACGTAGACAATCCTCTAGTAGTATCCACACGAACAAGGTGTGTTTTCTAACACGTAAGGATGGAGAAGAGAGCACCACAAGTGTGCTAGCACTTTCTAGGGCTCTCGGATGGGATTGGAAAGAAAAATAGAGAAGATGAAATACAAGAACACTCTTCTTCTTCTTCTATGTGACAATCACTCTATTTTCTTTCATGAAACTCAAAACCACTCGCCTTGTTTCTTCCTTGAAACTCACGGCCAAGAAAGAGGAGAGGGAGGAGGAAGAGAGCTAAGGAGGAAGAAGCATTCAACACCACAAAATCAATGCCACAAAATGAAACTCTTTTTCTTTATGTGGCCGGCCACACACATGTAACTCCCCTCATTAATGTGGCCGGCCACATTAAATGGAATGGTGTGTAACCCCCATGAGGTGGCACACCATGATGAGGTGGAGATGATGTGGCAAGGTTAGTCATGCCATGTAGGATGAGTCAACCTTCATGATGTGGCAATACATTAAGTCAAACTTGATGTTTCAACTTCCATTTGGTCAAGTCAAAATTGGCCAATTCTCTTCCTTGTTGAGTTAAAACCAACCTTTGGTTGGTTCAAGTCAATTTTAATTTAATGAATCTTACTTCATTAATATAAATTGACTCAATGAATCAAATTTAAATTAGACTCATTCAACAATTGAATCTAATTGAGTCTAACTCAATAAGTCTAATTTGAATCCAATCTTTGGTGTATAATGCAACTTGGGACTGCACAGTATATCTTTTAAATGTAAATATTAGATATATTAAATATATTTATTTATTTTTAACTAATAATGAGCCTTAATTTTTTGGAGGCCCTAGGCATAGGCCTTAATGGCCTATGCCTTGAGCCGGGCCTGAGTTATAGTAATTTTGACTAAAACACCTATGGCTTCTTGGTAAGATTGTCTTTTATTGCGTAAGTAGTTGATAAATTTTAATAGGTTTGAAAGCATCACCATAGTTCACAACGCGAGTCGTTGTTTGATGATAAAATTAAACATAATTGAACAACTACTATCATAAATTATGGTTCATTTAAGCTGCAAGTGGCAAAACATGTGATGTGCTCACCTTTAGGGATGTAAATGAATCAAATAGTTCGCGAGCTATTCGAAACTCGATTCGGTAAAAAACTCATTCGAGTTCGTTCGTTTATCTTATCGAGCTGAGCTCGAGCTTGATTTCGAGCACGACAATTTTATCGAGCCGTGCTCGAGCTTAAGAATATTCGGCTCGTGAGCTCGCGAATATGTTCGTTTATAGGCTCGCGAACAAAAAAACGAGCCTTAAACCGAGCTCTAAATTGAGCTAAAAAAATGAGCTATAAAATGAGTCTTAAAATAAGCTTTAAAATGAACAAAAAAATGAGCTATAAAACGAGAAAAAAACGAGCTCTAAACGAGCCCGAAAACGAGTCCGAGCTCGTTTAATGAGTTAGGCTCGTTAACTTTGATAATCGAGATAATAACGAGCCGAGCTCAAAATGTTCGCGAGCTTGATAATTCTAAAACGAGTCCAGCTCAAGCCTTGTGATAAAAGCTCGATTCGAGCTCGAGCCTGAATATAACTTAAACGAGTCGAGCTCGAGCCTAATACTGTTCGGCTCGATTCGGCTCGTTTACATCCCTACTCACCTTACACACTCCTCTACGTCCACCCCAAGATACATGGGACAGAAGTAAATCATGATAGTTGAGTAACGTCTTTTTAGATGGGAGAAATTTTATTCCTATAGAGATTGTTCCCCTTAGGATGCAACTCCTATTTTCACATGGCAATCTACCAGTTACTTTCATATGATAATTTATCATCTAAGTACCAACTCGACTATCGACAGGGACTTTATTTAAGCTTCAAGCTTAATTATTAAAAAAGATAATTGGCAAAAGGACACACCCAAAATTTAGAATTATCTAAAAAGATGGCTCAAGGTTTACAAATGCCCGAAAGGCGCATCTTTTTCCCCATTTTACCAAATGGGTCTTTTTCTCTATCATCTCTCCTCTCTTTTTTTGCATGCATTCAATAACTATTATCATAAATTATGGCTCATTTAAGCTTCAAGTGGCAAAAAGGTGATGTGCTCACCTTAGATGCCCCTCTACGTCCGTCCCCAAATATTTGAAACGGAAGTAAATCGTAATAATGGAGTGACATCTTTTTAGATGGGAGAAATTTTATTCCTATGGAGATTGTTCCCCTAGGGATTAGATTTCTACTTTCACATGACAATCTACCATCTACTTTCATATGACAATCTATCATTTAAATACCAACTCAACTATGTATAAATCTACCATCTACTTTCATATGACAATCTATCCTTTAAATACCAACTCAACTATACATAGGGACTTCATTTAAGCTTCAAGCTTAATTATTAAAAATGAGAGTTGTCCAAAGGACGCACCCAAAAATTGAAATTACCTAAAAGATAGCCTAAGGTTTACAAATGTCCAAAAGGCGCACCTTTTTTCTATTTTGCAAAATCTGTCTTTTTCTCTTTCTCTCATGTGCATGCAACTTCTCTTCTCTATCTTCTCTTCTCTATCTTCTCTTCTCTCTCTTTTACATGCATGCAATAACTATTATGGTGTTGTTTTTTAAAAAATAGTATCATAACTTACGTGATGTTTGGTTCTCTTCTAGAAATCGGAATGAGAATAAGTATCATAGTATTGTAGAATAGGAATGAGTATGAGCTTGGGTATCATTTCTAAAAATAATGTTTGGTTAGTTGAATATTTTCAATCGGAATGAGCTTAAATTTCCTTTTTTACCCTTAGAATAAACTAAGAAAAAAAATAAATGAAAAATAAAGTTGAATGTGAGAGAAACATATAATGAGAGAGAAAGTGTGATGGGAAAAAATGAAGAGAGAGAAAGTGTAATGAGAGAAAATGAGGAGAGAGAGCATAATAGGAGAGATTGAGAAGAGAGAAATAAAAGTACGATGAGAGATAAAGTGTGTTGAGAGAGAAAGAGTGATGGGAAAAAATGAAGAGAGAGCGAGTGTGATAAGAGAAAATGAGAGATTGAGAAGAGAAAGTATGATGAGAAAATGTGATGAGAGAGAAAGTGTGATGGAAAAAATAAAGAGAGAGAAAGTATGATGAGAGAGAAAGTGTGATGGAAAAAATAAAGAGAGAAAGTGTGATGAGAGAAAATGAGGAGATAGTGTGTGATGGAAGAGAATGAAGAGAGAGAAAATATGAAAAGAGAGTATGGTAAGAGAGATTGAGGAGTGAGAAAGTATGATGAGAGAGAAAATATGATGAAAAAATGAGAAGATAATGAAGAGAGAGAAAATAAATGAGAGAGTGTGTGTGTGTGATGAGAGACAATACAGAGAGAAAATGACAGAGAATGTGTGATGAGAGAGAATGAGGAGAAAGAGTATGATGGAAGATAATGAAGAGAGAGAAAGTGTGATGAGATAAAATATGAAGAGAGAATATGGTAAGAGAGATTGAAAAGAGAGAAATAATGATGAGAGAGAAATTATGATGAAAAAAATGAGGAGAGAATGAAGCGAGAGAAAATAATGAGAGTGTGTGTGTGATGAGAGAGAATACGGAGAGAAAATGGTAGAGAATGTGTGATGAGAGAAAATAAGGAGACAGAAAGTATGTTGAAAGAGAAAATATGATGATAGAATGAGGAGAGAGAAAGTATGATTAGAGAGAACAAAGAGAGAGAGTTAAATGAAAGAAAAATTGAATAAATATACTAAGGGTATTTTCGTCTAAAACTTAAATTTTATTCTCATTCCATCAAAATCCAAGGGAGGGGGTGGATTTCATCCATACCCAAATTTTTTGATTTCATTCCAAAATCTTGATTCCATTCAGATCAACTAAACACAAAGTTTGGAAATAAATCCATTCTTTCATTCTCAAACCTCTAAATCAAATGCCATCTTAATTACATTATCCTTTTCTCCGAAGGATATGAATTAACAATACCATGGATCTGGTCTTATTCAGATCAGCCTCTGGGCCTAATTTCTTAAACTAGAACCATGGTTTCATTGATTCTTCTAAAAATATTTTAACACTTTCAGAAATACCAAAATAAGTAATAAAGGATATTATTGGACTCCTCCATTGCTTATTTTGACCTTTATAGAGGTGTTAAAATGTTATTGGTCATGATCTTTGATAAATCAGGTCAATGTTATGCTTGGTCAGAATCAGATTAGGCTCGGAGGATTGGAATCAGCACTACCATGAGCTTTGTCTAATTCAGATCATGCCTAATGCAGGTCTGATTTTCTGAAGACCATAACTATGTTTCAACTGATTCTTCCAATAATATTTTAACACCTATGAAGAGATTGAAATAAGTAATGGAGGATATTATTAGACTCCTTACCGTCTCAAATCCACATAACTTGGTCCAACAATGTTCTTTATTGTTTATTTCAATTTTTCTCGAGGTATTAAAATATTATTGGAATAATCAATTAGAACATACTCTTGATATTAAAAAAAAACTAGGCCCATATTAGACCTAATATGGATCAAACTAGCTTGAACCAGACCTATGGTAGTGTAAATCAATATCGTCAATGATATTAATGTAGTTAAATTGTGATGTTGATTTTTATTTTTAAAAATTAACATCATAATAATTATGTATGTATGTAAATATGTAAAAGAGATAAGAGAGAAAATAGAAAAAGGATAGAGAAAGAGGCTCCATCCAACATAGAGATAAGAAATAATTAGATTTTACAAAAGGGTAAAAAAAAAATTTTTTTTGGTCATTTCAAATCTACAAATTGGTACGATAATATTCGTTATTATTTATTTCAATTTTTCTCGAGATGTTAAAATATTATTAGAAAATTAATTAAAATATAATTTTGATATTCAAAAAATAAGTTTATGTTGGACTTGATATGAATTAGACCAGCTAAAATTAGATCCATGATAGTATAAATTAATATCATCAACGATGTTAATATAATTAAGTTGTAGTATTGATTTTTATTTTTAAAAATTAACACCATAATAATTATATAGATAGGTACGTAATTATGTAAAAGAGATAAGAGAGAAAATAAAAAAATAATAGAGAAAAAGGGTTCCATCCATGGAGAGAAGGGAAATAATTAGATTTTACAAAGGGGTTAAAAAAGAAAAAGAAATACTTTTGGTCCTTTCAAATCTTTGGGCGTCTTTGGGATAATTTATACTATTGGTCCGCACAATTCGGGAAGGAAATAAATTAATATTAAAATTAAAATGGTTGCGGGTGTACCACAATATAACATCCGTTACGATACGCACAAACCGCCACGGCATCACCCGAAAAGCGGGACCCACGATGGTCTCAGGTGGCGCCACCGCATGCTTCGTTGATCAATTCCCCGCGGCGACACACCCACCCCACACCGACTTCGCTCCATCTCAGCCGTCCGCTGCCCGCGCCAACCCTCTCGTCCTCTTGAAGCCGCTGGATCTGACTGAATAGTTTGAAAAAAAAAATCAAAATGACAGCGAAGAAAATGATGCACGCATCCGGCGAAAAGCCAAAAGCAAGCACGCATCGTGATCATGCCATGCGGCCCCTTTTCTCTCTCTCTTTTTTTTTCCCTCTCTCTCTCTCTCTCTTCCCTTGGTCGACGGGTTGATAAACTGAATTCCCAACCCTGCCCACCGTTACCTGAGTCGACCAGGCCGAGCTCAGCTCCTCCGCCTAACAGACGGCTCTCCGTTAGCTTTTTGCACCCGCCTCGTCGCGTTCCCTTTCCGCCTTTGCGCCCATTCGATCCGTTTTTAATAGCGCACCCAACCCGGCGGTTGTTCTTGCTTCCTCATTATACTTTTGCCGGCGAGTAACCGTCGTCGAAGACGGTGAACTAGAAGGAGAGCCTCTACGGAAGGTGGGATGAAACCCTAAATCCGGCTGGTTCTTAGGGTTCCGATCCGTCGTTAAGGTTTAGATTTTTCTGTTTTGAGGAAGAGGAAGGAGAAGAAGCGGAAGAGCGGGAAGAGGAAGATGATGAGCTCGAGGGGTCTGTTTGGGTGGTCGCCACCCCATGTGCAGCCGCTGACGCCGGTCTCGGAGGTTTCGGAACCGCCGGAGTCGCCGTCTCCGTACATGGACAGCGGGGTGGAAGTGGTTCCTGTGGAGGACGACGTTGCTGTCGACGAGATGGAGGAGATAGAGCCGCCTCCGGCTGCGGTGCCCTTCTCCAGGCTATTTGCTTGCGCAGATAAGCTCGATTGGGTGCTGATGGTGGTCGGGGCTGTAGCTGCCGCCGCTCACGGGATGGCCCTGGTGGTCTACTTGCATTTCTTTGGGAGGGCCATCAACTTGCTAGACTCGCAGAATGAGGCGCTGTTTGGTAAAATCAAGCAGGTATGTTGGACATTAGTACTTCACTTATTTTTTCTTTTCTACTTCTCCTTGTTTTAAGATTTTTGATTTCTGGATTGTCTCATGGAAGGAGAAAATCATCCTTAATATGAGTTGATGCATTGAACTTTTATGCTTTATAAGCGTACTTTGAACTCGACATTGGTTTTTATCAGCTTGGCTTTTAGCAGTTTCAGTAATTTGCAGAACATACCATGGCTAAATTTCAAGTTACAATGTGTTTGAAACTACAAATGTCGCTGGAAGCAATTGACAGTTAGGAAGTTTTGTTAAGTTGAACATATGCTTTCATCTTTTTTGGTTGAGCAACGCTATTATGTAATCAGTACTTAGAGAAAATAATTAGTACTTGGGAAAATTGAGTTCATTCTTATATTCTTTCAAAGATAATCTAAATCTCGAATGCACTTCCTCTTTTCAATATGCCAATGCCTTGGTTATCATCGAGATGGCAAAGGAGCTTAGGACGTCAATGATATGATAGCATTCGTGCATGGTTGCCCAGACGTTAACTTTGTTATTCGTTTAGCACTTAATCCAGTTATATTTTAGTTAAACGGTAAGGTCCCAGTTAATTTACTATTAACTATGCAGAGATTATATTATACTGTTTTAGCAACATAGTCCTAAATACTTGGTCAGTATTATCAGTGATAGGCCATCTCTTTCATTTAGATCTTGCCTTTTAGTGTAGGCCTGTTAGAGATATTGCCTTGCGTAGCTATGAATTATGGAATTTATTCTCTCTTGTAAAATATAATATTGACCCAATCAAACTTTTCTGCTAGGGCCTCTTTAAAGTCTTATTATAGCGAGGCCTAAATAGATATCCATCAATCTTTTGATGGTGCAGCATTTTGTGGAACATTTCATGTTCAAACCCTCTTTGTTGTGTTGCCCAGCATCAGAATTTACTGTTTGATTTCTTCGGTCACTTGTGTTGAGGATTATCATATTGTTCCACGTTCATGCCCGGATAGGTATTGAAGTATGTGAAAATGAATTTAAATAAACTTGAGTAATGATGTCTTGACTCTTGACTAGTGCTTAATAGTTGAAATGGTTGTTATATTTTTGTAATTTGTTTCTTTAAAATTTTTCAATTGATTATACAATTTTTTAAGGTTAATATATAAATCTAGCACAATCTTTATATGAATTTTCAAATCTTTCCCAACTTTAAACCTTTTTCATATCTAACACAATATTCCAAAATGCTAAATTTAGTACTTTTATTATTAAAATCTCATCTCACTATCATTAAAAAGACAACATGGTACCCATGTGGCATTTTGGACTCAATAAAGTACACACATGTATGCGGATGTTGATAAATATATAGTTTTATCTTTTATAATAATAATACCCTAACATTGAAGCATTTGAAACTCATTAATCTAAGGAATCCTAAACATTAGGCATCTGCATTAACATCTATATGTGAACTTCACTTAGTTGGTAAAATGCCACATGGGTGCTATGCCAATTTTTTTTTTTTTTTTAACAAAATGATAGTTGGATGAAATTGTAATGAGGGTGAGATTTTAACACATTTTGTAAACATTTGCGCTAGTTTTAAAAAATTTGCAAAGATTGTATTAGATTTGTGGATTTACTATTCTAGTTTTATTTTTAGAAGAAAATAGGTTAAGTGGAAGGAATTCAAACGAGTATAATTTATCTTAACACACATTGAAAGTGTATTGAATTGTGACAGTGTGTGATGAAACAAATTTTTTAATTCAATTGACTATAATGGTAAGTGCTATTTTTAAAAGTATAATAGTTAAGTGGAAAGTGACTAACAGAGGAAATTTTATTTGAATTTATGTAAATATGCTTTGTCCCATGCCTAACGGGTGCCTTGACACATGCTTAATCGTGCCATGTGTCAAGCACTATAAAATTTTAATTCAATTGACTATTTAATTATATAATGAAGTAAACAAACTATGTGAAATGTGATTGAGATACAAATGAGTAAAACCATTTGAATTTTTCTCAATATGCTTTGACGAGTGCTGGAATGTGCCAAATTTGACAATATATAATGCCAAAAATATACTATTTCCAACTAGGATGGTAATTCTGACAAGAATGGTACAAACTTTGGAACACTCAGCCTTATATGTCACTGTATTGCCTTTTTACTATTAATTGTTTTCCTTAGAATCAAGTTATGATTTCTTAATCTTACCTAGAGGTCACAAGTTTGTGTTTTGGAAACAGTCTCTTGCAAAGTAGGGTAAGACTGCGTACAATAAACTCTTCCCTGGGACCCCGCATTGGCGGGAGCTTTGTGCACCGGGCTGTCCTTTTTAGCATATATATATTAGATTTTTTTTCCTTTTGGATTTTATTACCTGACTTCTTGTATACAAGGCAGTGCGGAAATCCAGCCAGGGAGTAGCAGAGAAATTATTTCGGTTTTCATGGTATTAGAGTTTGCTATCCTTTGGTATCTCTAACCCGTTACATTATCTGTTGTTTCTATCAACCTTCATTGCTTCCTACTGCCATTTCATCTTTTGCTGCTAACATTCTCCATCAACTGTGTAGTTACTTGTTCTTCATTCCGTCGCTTTTCTCTTCAATCTTCTTCATTGTTTTCTTGCTACTCAGCTGGAACATGTATATGACTCTGAGAACTTGGTGTCTAATCCCAGAGTTGCTTTTGATTCTTCTTCAACTGGTTCTACTTCTAGCGGATAGCTTAAAAGCATAAATTCCATTCATAAATGAAAGAATTACTTGCAATGGTCACAGATAATGAGGATGAATGTGAAGGAAAAGGAAAGATTTACACACTTAGACTTAGAGTCACTTGTCCGAGATTTGAGGAATTTCAAATTTGGGATGAGGATTTGATGATCATGTACCAGACGTAGGATTCATTTATGAATTAGAAACCAAAGTGCCATCTACTGTACATGGCGCACTTTATGTTATTGAATATTTACATGTTATAGTTACCTGAATGGTCTTTGGCATCAATATCTTAAAATGAAGTGTGATGAACATGCTAATTTCTACATGACTTGCTTGAAATGGGAAAAACATTTAAGTTCTTGGCTAGACTAATTATTGAATTTGGAATATGATCAAACTAGAATGCCAATTTGGGGAAAAGATCAGCTACCACCATTGGTGAGGGTTTCTCCATCAATTGAGGAGTGGAAACCAGGAGGATTGCTGTGCTTGAATCACAACCAGCTGATGGTTCTACTATGATATTGAAGAAAGGAACAGATGGTGAAAGGAATAAGTGGTACATTCCAACACAAGGAAATAACAAGATTAACTGCACCATCTAATCAAGAGGGAATGTGCTATACCTACTAAAATAGGTCTTGACGTGCAAAGTATACTTTCTTCAAACTTCATGACAAGAATCAGTTATTGGCTAAGGATGTTTGAAATGAAACGGAAAAGGTAAGCCAATCGTACTAAACTGGAGGATTTCTCAATAGAAATTGCCTGATACTAACGAACTCAACAAAGAAGACATCAAAAGATTAAAAGGCTTGGTTAACTCTCTCTCACCGAGCTTCTGATGCATTTTGATTTGCTTTGAGTGGTTAGTGTCTCTTTTTTGATTCCTCTAATGTTTCCAACATCATTCATTCTAGACTCTGGTCTGCAAACAAGGCAAAAGTATTGGTTCCAACCTCGTTTCAGTTTGGGCCTATACAAACCATTAAAATCGAACCAAACTATATAATTTTTTTTGTAATACATAATGCATGTATACTTAGATTAGTATGATAATTAGTAGGATTTATTTTATTTTATTTATTTATTGTTATGCTCACTATTCAACATAATACTTAAATTATATTAAGTTTTGAATCTTGCTTGAATTTTAAGATTGCTCGATTCTCTTTTTGACATGTTTCTATTGTTTAAAGTCTCTTCTGAAAATGCTAATTCTTCCTTTTCATTTTATATTGATTCATTAATCTCCATTTATGAACTCTCTTCATACTTCTGTTGTTTATGAGAGAAAGAAACTCATATTCTTTTATTTTTTACTTATTGAATTTAAAAGCATCTTGCTTGATATCCAATGGGCTTTTGTAGACAAAACTATATAATGATTTTCATACCGAGATCATGAAGCCTCATGTGTTGTAATATTTTTCTTGTTCCTTTGCAGCATGCCCTGTATATCATTTACATAGCTGTAGGAGTATTTGCTGCTGGTTGGATAGGTATGGCTGAAATTTCAAAATTTTCAGTTGCATGTCCATTTTCCATGCATACTAATTAAATGAGTTCATAGAGGTCTCCTGCTGGATTCTTACTGGAGAGAGGCAGACTGCAGTCATTAGGTCAAAGTATGTCCAAGTCTTACTAAACCAGGACATGAGTTTTTTTGACACCTACGGGAATAATGGAGATATAGTTAGCCAAGTATTGAGTGATGTGCTGCTCATCCAGTCTGCTCTAAGTGAAAAAGTATGGTAATAAATATTTTTCATTCAGCAAGCAGTTCTACTTTTAAATGTTCCAGTGTCTGATGGTGTATCTTTGCATATGTTTTACAGGTTGGAAACTATATTCATAACATGGCAACATTCTTTGGTGGTCTTATCATTGGTTTGATCAATTGTTGGCAGATAGCACTTTTAACACTAGCAACTGGTCCTTTCATTGTTGCAGCAGGAGGAATATCTAATATTTTTCTCCATCGGTTAGCTGAAAATATTCAAGATGCATATGCTGAAGCTGCAAGTATTGCAGAGCAGGTTTTATAGTTGTTTGCTGTTTTCTTCTTCTTGTTAGCCATTTATCCTATGAGTTGAGATTTTGTTTTCTTCATTTTACATATTATAGTACCAGTAGGTTATCAAAGATTTGAAAATTATGCGTGAATTAATAATTAGTAGTTGTCTTATAAGCAGACCTGATTGAGGTTAAAATGGATGATGAGATTGGATTTATCAGAGTTATGAAAATCGGTTTGATTAGTCTTGACAGTGTTGATTCTATCCAAATAAGTGGGAATATAAATACAAGTAAATGGGAATTGAGTAGTCAAGAGATATTAAATTCCATGTTTGAATAAAAACTAAGTGGAAATATATTAGTCTGTAGGAATATGTTTTCCATTGTTTGGTTGGATTGGATATCATGAATGATTTGCACTTGATTGACTTAGACTAGGTTTTTGGACTGTCTGAAGGTATCACATATATCATAAGCAATGTCGTCCCTTATCTAAAATCCACAGTAGATGGCCGTCTTGACTTATCTTTATAAAATTGATGCTCAGATCAACAAATGAGATGAATTCGTCCTATATATAGCAATATAATTTCAATGGTGAACAATGATCTCTATTTTGTTGTTCAACCATACAATTTGGTTCTTTTTACACATTTTTTGATTTTGCAGGCGATTTCATACATTAGAACATTGTATGCCTTTACAAATGATACTCTTGCTAAGTATTCTTATGCAACCTCACTTCAAGCTACACTAAGGTATGGAATACTGATTAGTCTAGTGCAAGGCCTTGGTCTTGGCTTCACATATGGTCTTGCTATATGTTCTTGTGCTTTACAACTTTGGGTTGGGAGGTTTCTGATTTCAAATGGAAAAGCTAATGGTGGAGAAATTATTACAGCTTTGTTTGCTGTAATTTTGAGTGGCCTGTAAGTAAGCTTTGTTATGAAACCTACATTTGTCTCAAGTATATCTTTTCATTTTTTCTCTAGGATATCTTTTGTTCTCATTAAGTCTGTCATTTTCAGTGGACTTAATCAAGCGGCTACCAATTTCTATTCATTTGAGCAAGGGAGAATTGCTGCTTACAGACTTTATGAGATGATAAGCCGTTCAAATTCTTCTCTTAATCAGGATGGAAGTACCTTAGCTACAGTGCAAGGAAATATTGAGTTCAGGAATGTTTACTTCAGTTATCTTTCACGTCCAGAAATTCCCATACTGAGTGGCTTTTACCTAACTATACCTGCTAGAAAAACTGTGGCCCTTGTTGGTAGGAATGGCTCTGGAAAAAGTAGTATAATTCCTCTTATGGAGCGTTTCTATGATCCTACCTTAGGTTTGTCTTATTTGACTATGTTTTCCTGTCACACACTAATGTATGTTTCATTGATGCATGACAGTTTCGTCTTGATTTCTTGATGCAGGGGAAGTTCTATTGGATGGGGAGAATATAAAACATCTGAAGTTGGAATGGTTGAGAAGCCAAATTGGACTAGTTACCCAGGAACCAGCTTTGTTAAGTTTGAGCATCAAGGATAATATAGCTTATGGAAGATCTGCTACATCTGATCAGATTGAAGAAGCTGCTAAAACAGCTCATGCACATGCTTTCATAACTTCTCTTGAAATGGGATACGAAACTCAGGTTGATCTTGCAACATGTTTAATTTTGAGCTTGTCTTTTGACCATGTTTAATTTTGGGCCAAGTCTCATTTGATATCCTATTTTGTATTGTGCTTATTGAACTTGATGCAATATAGGTTGGTAGGACTGGTTTAGCATTGACTGAAGAACAGAAAATAAAAATCTCAATAGCTCGTGCTGTGCTTTCAAATCCTTCTATTCTTCTATTGGATGAGGTCACAGGTGGACTTGATTTTGAGGCAGAAAGGGCTGTTCAAGAGGCTCTGGATATTCTCATGTTGGGGAGATCCACTATTATAATAGCTAGGCGCCTTAGTCTTATTCGCAATGCTGATTATATAGCAGTAATGGAGGAGGGTCAACTGATGGAAATGGGCACCCATGATGAGTTATTGAATCGAGATGGCTTATATGCAGAACTTCTGAGATGTGAAGAAGCATCAAAGCTTCCCAGGAGGTATGTTTCCTACACAATTCTGTTGTATGATTATTGAAAATAAGGATACAATTGCTTAGAATGAGACCTCATTTCCAGGTACCATTTTACAAGATAGAGATGCCTTTTAAACTAATTACTTAATACTATAAGAAGATTCTCTTCTGAAGTGGTGATTCTGTTTATGTTGAAAGTAATGTTGCTAAATCATATTGTTCTTCCTGCAGCAATGATTCTTTGTATTTGAGGTTGTTTGTGGCTCTGCTTTTGGACAAATTCATCTGCATTGTGTTCTGTATAATTAGCATATTTGTCTTAGGTTTTTGCTTCTGAAATATTCATTTTCAGAATCTATGCAGAATAAATTTCATTGTCAAAATGTTTCAGGATGCCCATAAGGAATTACAAAGACTCAACTTTTCAAATCGAAAAGGATTTATCAGGAAGTCAAGGTCTTCAAGAATCATCTTCTCCAATGATGTCAAAATCACCTTCTCTTCAGAGAGCACATGGTAGTCTTGCAAGTCGACAGCCTGATATTTATAACTCACATGAATCATCAAAGAGTCAAAGCCCACCTTCAGAGCTAATGGTGGAAAATGGGTTTCCTCTGATTTCTTCAGAAAGAATCCCATCTATCAAAAGGCAGGACAGCTTTGAGATGAGATTACCTGAGCTTCCTAAAATAGATGTGCATTCTATAAACCCCCAATTTTCAAATACCTCAGATCCAGAATCTCCTATTTCTCCGTTGCTCACATCTGATCCTAAAAATGAGCGCTCTCATTCGAAAACTTTCAGCCGTCCTCTAAATCAATTTGATCACATGTATTCTAATCAGAAGGAGCTTGCAATCCACAAACCTCCATCCTTTTGGAGGCTTGTGGAACTCTGTTTGGCTGAATGGTTTTGTGCTCTTCTAGGAAGTACTGGTGCTGCAATTTTCGGATCATTTAATCCCCTCCTTGCTTACATTATTGCACTTATTGTGGCAGCATATTATAGAATAGATGTCCGTGATGTCCATGATGAAGTGAACAAGTGGTGTTTGATTATTGCATGCATGGGTGTTGTTACTGTGATTGCAAATTTTTTGCAGCACTTCTATTTTGGTATAATGGGGGAGAAGATGACTGAGCGGGTTAGAAGGATGATGTTCTCCGGTAATTTTTCGTTTCTTTGAATAATTATTTGTTATATCAACATGTGCACTTCTGACAATTTTTATTATGTCTAGCAATGTTACGCAATGAAGTTGGGTGGTTTGATGAAGAAGAGAACAGTGCTGATACATTGTCCATGCATCTGGCTAATGATGCAACATTTGTTCGTGCTGCATTCAGTAACCGACTTTCTATATTTGTACAAGACACTGCAGCTGTAGCTGTTGCTCTTCTTATAGGGATGCTGCTAGAATGGCGTGTGGCACTTGTTGCACTGGCTACTCTACCTATATTAGTAGTTTCTGCTATTGCACAGGTAAGCTTCATATTATATGCTTAGAACATGCAAATTTTTTAAATCTCGATTTTAGACTTTTATGCTTGTATGTTTTGGAATAGTGAGCTAGTTATTTTCATATTTGTTTCAGTGTTATTAGTTGGTGTGTTTTCTTGTGTAAATAATAGCCTCAAGTTGATTTATCAATAATTTACTTATGTTGAGTTATTATAGATGATGGTTATACATGAAATGGTATATAGTCCCACATAGGATAATTATATTATCAAGTGTTATGTAAAAGTCATACAAATATTAGCCAATTCTCTTACTTGGTTGCAATACAATACAATATTTTTCCTCTTAATTTGGTATTAGAGCAGGTTCGCTCCTAAGTTTATGTTTCTTCTCAATACACTTGGGAGGATGTGAGTTTTTCATGATGATACGACCTCTCGTCCACCCATTTTTCGTCACATCTCAATCTTCTCTATCATGATTTTTTTTTTTAATTAATCCAGTTTTGGTGCCTGTCTGTTGTCATCATGCTGTTTTCCATGTTTGAATCTACGACATTGACACATGCAGTGTCATTTCCCTTTAATACATATATACTAAAAATGATGTACTTTCAATATGCCATTAACTAGTAGTAGCATAGACATATAGGGAGTTCTTTTGGGTAATATTATATACCTAATGTCATTATTGTATGCTTAAAAAGTTGTCTTCCCAAGAAGATAAGAATCTTCTGTCCAAAGCAAAACAAAGGAATAAATGAGCAGAAATCATGGAAGGAAGGCAGTCTTTATTTTCGTAAGGCATCCACACAAAAGCAGGGTAAGGTTGCGTATAATGGATCTTTCCCCGGAACCCGCATAACGAGAGCTTCGTGCACCGGACTGCACTTTATCCACTCAAAAGATGCTTAGTGGGGCAGCAAAATTGGAAGGCTCAGAGATGATTTGAGAAGACAGAAGTGGCATGCTCAATAGCGTGCCATAATGGGAAATTGGGAAAGTAACAAACATGGGTGGGCAAGCCAGCAAAGGAAATAAATTGCATCAACGTAAAGTGTAAATTTTCTAAGAAGGCTAGAAAAAAGTGGATAGACCTCACTGTAACATACATGAGCACTAAAAAGAAAAAGAAAGTTGAAAGCAGATAAAATCTAGTTTGACAATCAGGACTAAGACTGTTATGACTTGAATATCTGGTTTACCTCAGGTGAAAATGTTGGAACCTGTATAGTTAAGTATGTAGCGAGTAGTGAATCTCATGAACTGCCCTGAACAGGCCCAAGAGTGACTTTGACTAGAATGGGAGTATACAAGATCTTTTGGTTCATTCTAATGCAAAAAGGAATCTGAATATACAAGAATTTCAAGAACCAGCAAGTAAAGTGGGAGCTAGCAAGTCATAAAAGAAGGATGTAGATGCACCTGAATATGCTATGGTATCGATAATTCTTTCTATTCTATCTCCTTTCCTTTGGTATTCTGCTGCTGCTTCAAGGGTTAATCTTGACAACTGTTTTACTTTCGTCTTCATTTCTCTGTATCTCCTACTTTGAATTTTATTTCCTTTTAATTTTCTGTCATCCTAACTAGATGTTACCCACTGTTAAACAAATAATAGATACTTTATAAGCATTATGTATCAATGTAATTTTGCATTTTGTGTAAATGGAGTTTAAGGTTCAAAATATGAGCCGGAGTTTCAGTCACTGGTTGGAACGAAATAGTTTTGTACCTTCTTGGGCATGTGGCAAATGGTGCTGGCTGCTCCAATGAGGAAGGAAAAGGGAAAGAAGAAGAGTAGGAGGAAGCTTATTTGGAGGAGATATGCTGGTGTTGGAGAAAGTTTCTTGCAAATCATGACATGCTGTGGTATCTCCCTCATGAGCAGGCGATGTAGGAAGCTTAACTAGGGTTTTGTATTTGCTTGGAAGTCATGCCTGGCTGTGCCAATTGCTCCTTTTTGGTCCTTGCAGTTCACAGAAGGTTACGATGAAGGATGAACAATTTAGAGCTTTGCATGATGAAGGATGAGGGGTTCAAAGCTTCTCACAGTGAAGGATGAACAATTCGGAACTTCTCACGAAGAAGGCACTAAGTCCCACTCGTCTGCTCATGTACTTTGGTCTGGGAGCTTCTCATGTGCAAAATGAAATTTTTTCCTAAACTGACCGGGGTGCAAAATGAAATTTGAAGTCATGCTTTTAACTTGTCTTTTAGAATATTTACACTATCTTTTCATATATTGAAGTTCCGTCATTTTACTTTAGTTACAAGCCTTAAAGATCAAGGTAGTACATATTTGTATGTTCTTAAGAATCCTTTTATTTTATCCACTTGCAGAAATTATGGCTTGCTGGATTTTCTAGAGGCATTCAGGAGATGCACAGGAAAGCCTCGTTAGTCCTTGAGGATGCTGTTCGAAACATTTATACCGTTGTTGCATTTTGTGCCGGTAATAAGGTAATGGAACTTTACAGGCTGCAGCTCAGCAGAATTCTGAAACAGAGTTTTGTCCAGGGAATGGCTATTGGATTTAGTTTTGGCTTCTCACAGTTCCTTCTTTTTGCCTGTAACTCTCTTCTTCTTTGGTACACTGCTGTGTCTGTGCATGAAGGCCGAATCACAATAGCCACAGCATTAAAAGAGTACATCGTTTTCACTTTTACTACCTTTGCTTTAGTGGAGCCATTTGGCCTTGCTCCTTACATTCTAAAACGCCGAAAGTCCCTTACCTCAGTATTTGACATTATAGACCGGGTACCCACTATAGATCCGGATGACACCACTGGCATGAAACCACCTAATATCTATGGGAGCATTGAGTTAAAAAGTGTTGATTTCTGTTATCCTACCAGACCTGAAATGATGGTGCTCAGCAATTTCAGCCTTAAAGTTAGTGGGGGGCAAACAGTTGCAGTTGTGGGTGTATCTGGATCTGGGAAAAGCACTATAATATCTTTAATTGAGAGATTTTATGATCCTGTTGCTGGCCAAATATTGTTGGACGGACGTGATCTAAAGCTTTTCAACTTAAGATGGTTGCGCAGCCATATGGGCCTGGTTCAACAGGAGCCTGTCATATTTTCAACAACTATAAGAGAGAATATCATCTATGCAAGGCACAATGCAACTGAGGCCGAGATGAAAGAAGCTGCAAGGATAGCTAATGCACATCACTTCATCAGCAGTCTGCCACATGGTTATGACACACATGTGGGCATGAGAGGGGTTGATTTGACACCCGGACAGAAGCAACGGATTGCAATTGCTAGGGTAGTGTTGAAGAATGCTCCCATATTGTTGTTGGACGAGGCAAGCTCTTCTATTGAATCTGAATCGAGTCGAGTGGTGCAGGAGGCACTTGGCACGCTGATTATGGGTAACAAAACCACAATTCTTATTGCACATCGTGCAACCATGATGAAGCATGTGGACAACATTGTCGTCCTTAATGGTGGCAGCATAGTTGAACAGGGTTCACACGAGTCCTTGGTTCAGAAGAATGGCTTGTACGTCAGGTTGATGCAGCCTCACTTCAGCAAAGGCCTTCGTCAGCATCGGCTTATTTAGGCTAGTTCTCGTTGGTATTTGTAAATTATAGCAGAATGCCCAAGTTCTGTTTCGCTTGTCATCTGGGTGCCCATGTTTGGGATGTTAATACACAGCAGTGCTGGTGATGGACGATGCATGTCAACAGTGATGTTTCGGATACTTGGTGAAATGGAATACTGACGCTCCTGTGACATGGTCGAACTCTACTAAAAAATAGTTAAAAGGCTAAATTGTAGTGTCGGTAGGATCGGATCAGTTATTAGGATTAGTTTGATGTTTTGAGGATAAATGAGCCAGTGAGGCTGCGTGATTGGTGTTGTGCATTAATTCTTTGGGAAGGCTCCCTCGATAATGTATTAAATTATAATATTATTATTTTTTCTAGAGGCGTTGCATTGGCTTGATTGTGTAATACGATTTATGGAGAGATGTTTCTACTGATCGATTGTTTTTGGGGATATGATTGATATGTAATGTAACTAATCAGTCTACTTATCAAGCTGTTTGAAGTGAACTTGATGTGAAGTTTACTAAGCAGTCTATTCAATGTGCACGGGAGCCTGGATAAGTTTTATGATATTGAAGTTTACATTTAAAAAAAGGTAGATGAGCTTGGGCTGAGTACAACCTTAATCATTTTCAAAATCGTGTTCGGGTTCATTTGTTCACATATTAGCAGGATATCCTTTTCAAAAAATAATTTATTATTCTTATTGCTAGTTGTTAAACCATTTGTCTATGTATTTATTTTTGATAATCTATATGAAGAATATTATCGTCCAACTTCAATCCTTTTAATGATTTAATGATTAAAAATTAATCGTATCATACTTTTATCTAAGATTGCTACTAAATTGTCATTTTAAATAATTTTTAAATCTGATGTATTTAGCATTTTATTGAATTGCATAAGTTTTAGTATCACCCATAGTTTACATAATAATCGTGATTTTATGCTGGATTAATTTGGACTTAAGATTAGATCGATCGGATCATACCCTAGAATCGTACGATCTTATTAAAAACTCTTGAAATTTTATAATACATGAGTAATAATTAAAAAAATGTCTAGAAAATTTTATGCATATAAATAAATTAATAATTTTACATATACATGCATAGATAACTTATAACATGTACAAATTTGCACTAACTAGTAATATATTTGGTTCATAAGATGACTCAATTAATTAAAGGCTAATAAAGCAGTTGATATAGCGGAAGCTATTGAAATCTTTGATTCAAATATAAATGTCGAAAATAATCTTCTAAAATTTGTTAATTCTATAGAATATCAGACAATAAGTATAAAAAAACTCATTATTTTAATGAATAAATGACAGAATATTATTGATTAAAGACTTCATCAAAAATTACTAAATAAATGTTTAAATAGTCTCAGAACTCTAACCCAAAAGAAGAAAATAACCTAAATTATAAAACAGTCCAAAATATACTAATAATAAAAAAAATCTTTAGACCTCTAAAAAGGTTTTAAACGAAATTTTTTGAGTTTTAAATTGGGCGATTACGGATTTCATCTGGTAATTAACAATAGATCTCTAAATAAGTTTCGATTTGATATATTATAGGTCTTGTGGTTCAATTCAAGTAAAAAGTTATGATCTCTCGAAGCTCTACTGATTCTACTATTGATTCTACTTCGATCCTGCACTGATCCTATCACGATCCCATCGATCTCACCGATCCTGCTCCAATTCCATTGCAAAAATGATCTTGCATGATTTAATATGATGATTTTACAAACATGAGTATCACTTAAATCACGTACCCAACTTTTATAATATTCAAATTAAATATTATATTTATGAAATATCACTCCTTTTTTTAGACCCGACCTCGGATCGGGTTTGGCCCGGACTCGCCCCAGAATAGGCCCAACAAGTTGTCGGGCCTATTCCGGTTCCTTTGGTGAAAACCTGGCAGACCGTCGATTCGGCCCGCCGGTTCAACCAATTTTTCTTTTCTTTTACAGTTTAAACCGCCGGTTAACTGGTGGTTCCTAGCCGTTGGAACCGCCGATTAACTAGCAGTTCCTAGCCGTTGGGGAGGTTGGGGTTTTTTGGATATTTTTTCAATGGTTAGGATCATTTGAACTTTTTTTATTATCAATGACTATGATTTAGTGTCCGTTACTATCCAAACTCTATAAATAGAAAGCTTATTTATCATTTTCACACATCTTCTCTACTCTTAATCTCAATTTCACATTCTTTATACGCTTTCATTTCCAACAATTACAATGGAAGAAGGCCGTAGAGGTGCTTCATCTTGAGCTCGGAAGGGAAAGGAAATAATGAATCCGCGGGAGGAGGACCCCAACATTCAATCCACCGATGATGAGATCGAGCACCTTTCGAATCTGACACCCGAAACATAAAGAAGTACTGATGCAATTACTTCTAAGGTTCAGGAACTTTCTCCTCTAAAGTCTTCTATTTTTACTAAACATTTTGAGAAGGTCACTCTTCCGTCGGAAGAAAGGCGTGCAAAATATAAACATTGCAATGCTTCCTACAAAATTCCAAGCCGACGGCGGTTATGGATCGTTGAAATGATATGTAGAAACGAAACACCCAACAAAACATCTTTAGCTAGTGATAGTATTGATTCTAGTTTATTTTTATATTTAGATAATAAATTAAGAGAATCATTAGCTAAATTTGTTTCCGTAGAACATCTTTCTTTTAGTTTGGATCTAAATACACATTTGAAGATTTTTCTAAAGAATCTCTTAATTCATGTGCTAAACGTGTTCCTAGGACTACACTTACTTGTACAATTAAAAAAATTAATAAAATAAGGAAAAAATATTTAATTGATGAATTTAGTAAATTAGATAATAAAGTTTCTTTATGTTCCGATATTTAGAGTGATCATTGGCAAACATATTCATATATGGGTGTGACTTGCCATTGGATCGATAACTCTTGGAACCTTAAAAAAAGGTTGTTAGCTTATAGAGTTTTTGATGAATCACATAGTACTCATAACATCACACAATTATTATTTTTAATTTTAGAAGAATATTAATTTATGTGTTCAAGATGAATTAAAATTTTTAGAAAGTTATATTAAACCAATTAGAATTTTAATTTCTTATTTATGGTCTCATTCATCTATAATGAAATAACAGGGTATGTTTTGTAAAACTAATGGAATGAGACCTAAAAAATTTCCACGTGATGTGCCAACACGTTGAAATTTAACGTACCAATTATTACAAGATTCATTTCAATATAAAAAATTATTATGTTCATTTTTTTTTGCACAAAATACTAATACTAATATATATTTATTTTCACAAAAATATAATATTTGCAGTAGTATTTACGAAATTTTAAAATTATTTAATGATGTAACTGAATAACTTTTTGATGTTTATTATCTAACTGCCCAATTAGTTTTAGAAAATTTTTCTAATATAGTATTAGTTTTAAATAAACATATTAATAATACATTTTTATCTCGTTACATCTTAGCTATGAAAATTAAATGGGAAAAATATTTTTATTTTATTCCTAAAATTTATTTAATTGTATTTGCTTTAAATCCTAAATTTAAATTAGAAGTTAGAAATGTTAACTTATATGTCCAATTAAAGATTATTGTTTCTTCTGATACATTAATATTATATATAATGTTAGAATTTATTTATATGATATTTATAATAAAATATGGAACACAAATTAATATTTCTGAAATATAACAAACTACTAGTAGTAATTTAAAACTTACAAAAGCACATCTTTTATTAAACGAACGGACAAAACGTCCATGAGGATCCTCAAGTTCCACACAGGAACTTGAGAATTATTTTACGACTTCTTTTGATTTTAATGAAGTAGATAACGAAAATTTCGATATCTTAAAGTGGTGGTCACAGAAGACTCAAAGCTTTCCTATTTTCTTTGTGATCGCTAAAGAAATTTTAACTTGTCCAGTGCCAACTGTTGTTGTGGAGCAGACGTTCAGTGCTGGTGGCAACATATTAGCATTACTGGACGATTGGACCAGAGCGGAGAAAAGAATCTAAGGAATGCAACTTTCAGATGATGAAGTTGAAGATTTTGATATTGAAAGAACGAATACGACAGGAAGGAGAAATGGAAGTGAGTGACAATGTAAAGGATAAAAATGTAAAAGAACTATGTGGACTTTGATTCCCCTATACCTTAAGGGATACATAGGTAACTTAAATAAGTGCAAGCTCTTTTTTTACAATAAATTTTAATTTGTAATTTTTATTTTTTTTTAGCATAATAATCTTGAACCGTGGTGAACTGTGGTGAATCGTGAATCGAACCGTGAACCGACAATTTAGAACCGTGAACCGTAACTGTCTTGGGCAGTTAAGGTTAAGGGGCGACTTGCCTGTAATCGTCGAACCGACAATTCTGAATCGTCGAGCTGGTAGTTCCGAACTGTCGAACCGACGACTCTGAATCGTCGAACCGTCAATTCTGAACTGTGGTTAGGTCTATCTCTTTCTTTATAGGTCCATTAGTTAGTTTTTATAGAGAATTTGGAATTATTTTAAACCAAAATCAATATACGACTCAAAACCTCTTTAGAAGTTTTCTACCTCATTCAAAAATTAAAAAATTTGATATTTTTTAATTTAGAAGAGTTCTCGAAATCTATTGATGGTATTGATTAATAAGTATTATTGTCCTAAATTTTCTAATAAGTATTATTGTCCTAAATTTTTTAAAATTTATATTACTATTTAATTAAGAATATGGAGCTTTTAATAATTAATTTTCAATTGATTGGATGAAGTTTAAAATTAAGTTACGTTAATGTTCCTTTTTCTGTTCACATCGAAAATAATTTCAAGACATTCATAATTTTAACTTCTTATCCTTCATAAATAACATACGTATAGAGGTCTGGGGTTCGAATCTCGGCAAAGTCGAGGTAAATACTTCCCTTCTGTACTAGTCACTATTTCAAAGGCTAGTAGCCACCCGTGATTTACCTTCTCCGTGTTAGTCCTGGGACGGGTTGACGGGGGCGCTGGGGGCGAACGTATTCACCTTTTACCACCAATAAATAACAGACGCATAACATAATTTCTACTATCTGCATCACTTCTTCTCGCCACTTCAATCCTCATCGATTCTTCGTCATTCTCTCCTTCCCTCTCCCTTTCTAATTTTTACTATAATTTTTTCCTTCTTATCCCTTTTATATCACAAAGCACAATTCATCTGTTTTAGTTTTTCTACGTATCGATTCATCTATATCTCATTTATTTTTCAGGAAAAACTAGTATTAAGTAAGTTTTTAAGAATATATTTATTGATTTTGTTTTGAATGCTTTTTTTTTTTTAGATTTATAGTTAGTTTCGGACTAAAGTAATTGATAAATTTAAGGAGAAGGAGCAGTATTTTGAAATATGATACCTGAATTAGATATTATCGAAACTTGCTTGCGCTGAAATGGCCATAATTTTATTTCTGCCCCCGTCCACTCTTTCTTGTACCGTCTCAGTTTATACCTTTTATCAGAGATAACAGCGCCGCCCGTCCACCGTTCTCTATGAACACCGCCTCTTACTCTCCTCCTCTAGTCTTTCTCCGGCCTCCTTCCCGAACCCTAGCCGCCCTCACTCTCTCCCGCCGCCGTCTCTTTACCTTCCCGTCTCTCCGTCCCTTCCTTGGCTTCTTCTGCTATCCGGCCGGTGATCGCTTCCCTAGGCTCTCCTCCTCCCTCTCTTTTGACTCGGAGATCGGACACCGAGAGGGGGAAGTCGCGTCCTGCTTCGATGAGGTCTCGTGCCAGGACCACCTATTGCAGGCTCAGCAGGAAGAGCAGGGGCAGTTTATCCCCGTCAAGGCTTACTTCCTGTGCACCAGGTGCCTTACTTTCCCCTCTTCTGAATTCGCATTCGTTACCTCTTTCTTGTAAGGATTTCTTCTCCATGTGATTTTGATGATGGTGGTGGATTGAATGACAGTATTGATTTGCGAAGCTTGCAGTCTGAGAATGCGTTCAACGTCATTCCCCCCGCCTCCCGCGCCACCGTTTACGTTGTGCTCAGATACTACGATCCTCACGTAAGTCTCTTTCTCTGTAGGAAACTGATCAAATAAATTAAAAAATGTACCTTTCATTGTTGAATAATAACTTTTATTTATCAAACCTTCAGTTTTTTTTTTTTTGGGTCTCAGTATTACTACATGGTTTATTTGGATTTTTTTAGCTATATTAGAGAAAACGTTTGATCTTAGCAAATAATTGGCATCTAGCTTCTAGTGGTATAACCTTTTAAAAAATTTTAAGTTGTTCTTAAACTTTCTTAATGATGCTCTTTCAATTGCGATTGACACTAAATGATTAAAAGAATAAAAATTATATCATTCTTGATTATTTTTTATTGTGTGATAGCTAAAAGTTTTTGCACATGTACCAACTATATCTCTTGCATTACATCACAGTGATCTTGGTGATAGAGTTCATGTGATTGTCCTATAATTTGTTGGTATAATAATTCTAGTTAAACATTAATTTTAGATGCCAATAAGGTATTTAATTCTGTATTTCAGTTGATGGAGACTGGTTTTAGTGACAGTCGGTGCAACTATATGGTAGTTTTTCACTATGGTTCAGTTGTGCTGTTTAATGTTTCTGATCATGAAGCTGATGGGTACCTCAAGATTGTTGAAAAACATGCATCAGGCTTGTTACCAGACATGAGAAAAGATGGTAAGGATAACAAAGAAGTATGCACTTGATTTTTTTTTTTTCAAATGTATATACTTGATTTTTTTTTTCTTCATCTTATAAAATAAGTTCCCTCTACTTTCACGAACCTAGAGAAATCCAAAATAAAATTGCATAGATCATTATATTGCATTTATTCATTATATTGCATTTGTTCATTTTCAACTTTGTAGGAAGTTGTTTGTGACATGAACAAATCATCAGTGTTACTTGGTAGTAGGGTTCGATATGATGAAATCATGGTTTAGAATTTCAAGTTGTACTTATACCTTCGCTGGTCAAGCAAGTATGACACTACAGCCACTTTGTAAAGTTTATAACATCATTCTTAAGTTTATTTAAAAATTGTTTGTTATGCATAGATCATTTTTGTGACTTGTTAGAAGGATTCAATGAGATGAAACAATAGTTTAGACATTACACCATCCTTAGGAAAGTATAACACAGCAACAACTTCGCGTTCTAATTCGTCCAAATTATTTCTTCTTACATGGTTGTCAGAATCAGTATCATGATCAAGATCAAATAGTCAAAAAATTCAAGTATCAACTAGATTAGATTACTAGTAAGATATTTCATTTATGAGAATTAGGTTGTCAAATTGAAGTTCATATTGTGAATCCTTTTAATGAAGTTTTCAGATCATGAATAATAAGGTTCATACAAAAATACAAAATATGTCAAAACTAATTCATATTTTATTATAATAGTTTGGATATATAAAACTATGTTTTAAATAATATTTTATTAATAATATTTTATATTTAGGTTTTATCAAACAAAATAAAAGAAATAAAGTATTTTATTGTTTAATTTTTTTTATCAAAAGTTAATGAACAAATTTCAGATACAATTACATAAAGCATAAACAAATATACTCATTTTTTTTAAAAAAAAATTACATCTTAAACAATAAAAGCCTCTCGGGCCTTCAAAGCTAAAATTGCTCCAATATTTCAAAGTTCAAAAGCAAAATATTTTCTGGGTTAGGGATGGTCTCATTTTCTTATTACTCATTTCATCATTCTACAAGCAAAAGTTGAATAGATTATAAGTGTAAATTTCTTATTACTCATCCCTTAGTTGACTCATTAGCTAGCCGATTGAGACTATATATCAACCAATTGATATATTGATTACGACCATTTCTAAGGCCGAGTTCGTCCTATTTGAGAGTTTTACCCTCACTCATGTGTACAGGTCTCACACTCTCAACTCCCTTGGAATCTTACCAAGCTTCCTCAACTTATCATCGCTCTAATACTCCTTGTCTCGCAACCCCTCTGATGTCGATGCCATCCCTCTCCAAACTCCATGGACCTGTGAGCCATGGAGTTGTCAATAACTTGGTCACACCAAATTTCCATATGCATCTATCATATCTTGCATGACTTCATACACAATTAGATCCATAGTCATCCTATCTTAAACTTTTTGCCCAGACCATTAAAACCAAGATGAATTCTGTTCCCAAGGGAATGAATGCACCAACAACTCTCACACACATCTTTTTGCACAAATGCAATCCTCCAGGAGTCTGAAGAATATCTTTCTTTAGGGCTCAAGTTGTCAAGAAGTCTTCCTTTTTTGGCCAAGCATTCAGTCAACCTTTAGTTGCTGGGACTTTTGCTTTCTAAGGATCTGATCAGATCGGCCAGGACTTTCATTATTTCACATATAATCTAACTTAAAGCCTTTGTTCAAACATTAAAATTTATTTCACCAATACAATCATCGATTAGCAATCTAATTAATTATTAAGTAGACAATTAATTACAATAAAAAGTTGATTGCCATTAATAATTCAATTAAATAAATATCAAAATCATATTGCTATATCGTTTCAATTAGCGAGCGAAACTTTGGAGCAGTGTGAAATTTTAAATTTTGCTCTTTGGGGTATCATATTTCATCCAAAAGAAGTTGAACTGTGTGCCTGTGTGTAAAAAAGTTCTCTTGTATAGAAAGAATCAACACATAAAAAATTTTAACCACAAGAAATTGTGCATGTGTTGTTATGGTCCTTGGAGGTCGTAACATGTGTTGGCCTTATCACACCATGAATCTATCAATGCAAAAATTGATATCTAATGTAGATTATCTACCACAGAAATTTCTTTTCCGCTTCTGATCAATAACTTTTCCATCTATATTTCAGGTTGATTCCATCTCAATGATATGTTGGTTCCATGTCATCAATATATGGATGTCATGCCATATACCTTTGGACTGATAATATGGTTGATAGTATTTACTAGTAATCATCTAGGCTGAACTATACCATGTAGGTTTAGTCTGGGCTCATCCAACAGTTTATTTGCTATCTTTTGAAAGGCTTTTTATAGAATTTGGAGAATGTATTATTGGGTTTTCTTCTGACAATGATTTAAAATTTTGAAAATCAGATTATGCAGTAGTTGAAAAACCCACTCTGGAGACTTGGATGCAAGGTGGACCGGACTACATAGTGCTCAAGACTTTGAACATAGATGGTATTCGTACCATTGGAAGTGTTCTAGGTCAAAGCATTGCTTTAGATTACTATATCCGACAGGTACGTTTGAAAAGATCCATCAGATTATGAATTGCGTTGGGAGCATTGATGCGTATCTTCTTTTTTCGTAGGTTGATGGAATGGTAGCTGAGTTCACAGATATCAACCGTGGTTTGGAGAAAACCGGAACCTTTACCATGAAAAGTAAAAAGCTTTTTCAGTTAGTTGGGAAAGCCAATTCTAATCTGGCTGATGTCATTCTTAAACTTGGGCTTTTTGAGAGGTAATCTTGATTATGTATGGTTGATTGTTCTGATGGGAATATATTCTATTATAAATATGGAGCTGTTTGTCACATAGATTTTTATGACCTTAATAATTTAGGGTGCGTTTGGTTTGCCCCATTTTCATTTTCATTTTTTGAAAAACGCGCGTTTTTCGTTTTTTAGAAAATGACTTTTCCGCGTTTTTCGTTTTCTTAGAAAACGCGCTCTCATTTTCTTAAAAATGAACGTGGAAAACGCAAACCAAACGCGTTTTTCATTTTCCCAGAAAATGAAAACAGAAGACAACGTGGAAAACGCAAACCAAACGTCCCCTTAAATTTTTTGGCTTAATGATTCCCTTTGGCAGAATACTTTGCAAGTTTTCTGCTTGGGAAAGGAGAATTAGTCAATTATTCGTTTGATTCTGATTTATAATAGTTTCACAATCTGGAAGATGTCAATCTCTGTATGATCAGTTGATCTACTATCGCCACACAGCATGTTGAATGGAAATAGACTTATATAGGTTTAGCCATCATGTTTATACAGATTTTGATTTCCAGAACCTACCCAACATGATTCTATCCAAGATGAACCTTTTGAACTTATTTAAAGAAAACGAGGAAAGTTCAATAGTTGTTCTTGATTTTGTTAATGTGCTGTAGAATTCAATATTGTTGTAGTTGACAGACTATTGATAGTTGTGAAAATCTGTCCATAGCAGCTGTGCCTCCTGGCTTATGCTTCACTTGAAAATTTTCAGGTCAGACATTGCTTGGAAGAATGCTAACTATGCACAAATATGGGAGTACCTCCGTGATGAATATGAGCTAACACAACGATTTGGAAACCTCGATTTCAAGTTGAAGTTTGTCGAGGTAATCCCCCCAGTTCCATTGCCCATTTAATTTTCTGCCTTTGGCCATGGTTGGTGAACTCTGTTACTCCTGTGCAGCATAATGTTCGCTTCTTCCAGGAAATTCTTCAGAACAAGAAGTATGTTTTTCTAGAATGGTTGATCATTCTTTTAATCACTGTGGAGATCCTCATTTCCATTTATAACATCATTTTTCACCCAACACCAACCGCTCTCCAGAAAGCTAACACTCAGAGAACAAGCCAAGAAGGGTCTGCCTATTGATCGTCATAGTTAATTTTTTGGATATAAGATATTTTTATGAAGTTGCATTCATATATAAGATCAATTTGTGGCTCTGAATGATGTGTTATGAAATTAATTAATAGATGGAAAGAAATGAAGAGCGCAAAGATGTGGGGCTACAGCTGTTCCTGATGAATATTACTATCAAATCAGGAAATATAAATAACAAGCACATGAGCTAGGTAAGAAAGTTTAGGAGGGTCGAGGAACGGATGCTTGCAGTTTGAAGTTCTAGCAGGTCAGAAAATTGAATGTTAAGATCAGAGATCAAATTTTTATCGGCATGAAGTCCCAATAGATCTCGGTACAGTTGATTGCAAAAGGATCCAACTAACTAGTATATTAGTTGACTATGTGACTCAATTAATTGACTAGTGAACTTCAAACCCTCATCTAGTTCTAGGTTTGTTATTTGGACCAGCCTATTGATGGATACGACTAGTTGACTGATTGTTCAGGCTTTGTGGTTTGAATTAATCGATCGATGGATAAAGCAAACCCCAAAACTTGTGTTCAGGTTTGTATTTTGATTCTAATTAATATTTGCTTGTTAGACGACTCAATCGATTGATGCTATGATCAATTGACTAGTATCATATGCCTTTGTTGAACAATCGACTGGATTGACATATCAATTGGCTGGTACTCAAGTAGAACCCAGTGTATGATGCGCCTCTTGTGAATACTCGATTGATATGATGATTAGTGGACCTATTAGTTGATTAAGAGTAAAACAAAATTGAACAGTGAAATTGCTTTTGTTGAATAGTTTACTAATGCCATGAACAATTGATTGGTCAGTCAGTCGAATGTGGATCAAATAACAACAAACGACGGGGAATGTCTTTTATTGAATTGTCATCTAGAATGATGGAAAAGTCTACTGATGCCAGAATAGGAAATTTTAAAAAAAAAAGTCATTGAATAGAAAAAAAAAATGACCCACCAATCTATTAGTTATTGGGCTAGAAATAGGAAAACACTCGGGGGCATTTGGTTACATCAAGTTATATGAGTTTGGTTGATTTTCATAAATCTAATAATTATTTCCAAAATGTTATTCCTAAATCCATAATTCAAACACTATCTTTTACTATCATTTCATTCCTCATTCTTAAATCCATCAACCAAACATCCCCTCAGATCTTATCATTTCTCAAAACCTTCTCAAAGTTATTTTTTGTTTTTGTTTTTGTATTGTTGTATCTCATTTTTTGTTAGGGTAAAAAAAAAGTAGAATTGTAATTGATTTCTCCACCATCCATCGATGCCAGTATGCCACCGAGACCCAGGGGTTGAATCAGCTGGAAGGGTGTCTGACGCTTGCAACAGAGGTTCAGGGGTCGAGGGTCGCCAGTTGCACACGGGCGTAAAATCTCGGTCTGTTGCGCTTTAAATTCCACTCACCCCCAGTCACCTCTCCTGCTCAGCTTAATCATGATTTACCCCCTCTGAATATCTGTGGGGTCGGACTCAAGAGACCGTTAAGATGACGGTTCCATCATTTTGCAACAGTATGCCACCGATACTGAGAAAGAATAATGGAACTTTGCCGGCATTTTATTAATCAAAATAAAAGAGAGTGAATTAGTTGCGTCGTACTTCATTTCGACCAACCAAGTTGATAGTGACTTAAAATTTAAGTAAACCATAATATAATCGGACTAATTCATATTTACATTCCGATTTCTTAAAAAATTAAGAAAATATATGTAACAAGTTGACACAGCATTTTATTAATGGAAACATTAGTAGCGAATTGGTCGTATCATACTTCATCTCTTTCAAGTTGATGGCTTTAGAAGATTAAGAAGTGATTGACTTGGAGTTAAGTTAACCGAGTAAACTCCCTCGAATCTCAATTAGGACGTATTACAGTATATTTTACTTTAACAAACGGAAAAAGTCCTGCTTTAGTATTAGTTGAGCTATTAAAATAAAAACCAATTGTAAACCTTTAATTTAAAGAATATAATAACATCGGCAGCGGCGGCCGTCCGGCCAGCGAGCCGGAACATATTGTCACCGCCATTCTCCCGCTTTCCCTTGTAGATTACCTACCACACCTTGAACAACTCTGGTGGCCTGCAACAATATGTCGTCCTCAGACCGATTGGCGTACACCAGGTGCATCTCTGTCAAGTCCTTCGGGATCTGAAGAGCTGCCTGGGTGGTACATCGGCGTGATCCCCGTTCCACCGGCATCATCGCCCACCGCTGCGAAAACCTCTTGTTGCTTCCGTCTATCAGGAAGTTACCGCAGTCGGTTTAGGGCCGGAGCTACTGTGACATGAGCTCAGCTCGATGTTAGGAATTTAGGGTGCTTGCCTTTGAAGTAGACCTTGACGACCACGTCGACCGGACTCGTCGGTGTGTAGGCGTGCATGCAGAGCTTGCCGTCTATGGTGGCACTGGCACAGAGGAAGATGTGCTTCCCGACGGGAGCACAAAGCGGAATATATATATGCGGACGTCATGGTAGATGGACTTCTTGGAGACGAGCGTGCATTAGACCGGCCCGCGATCAGCCTCACAGATGGCGGCGAAGTGAGAGAGGTCGGACGCGCCAACGTCGACGGAGGCGTCGGAGACGTAGCCAGAGGGGATGAGCTCGCAGATGCAACCAGAGGGGACGAGCTCGCAGTTGTTCATTATCGCCGCCGCAATTGCATGATTAACTATAAAATTGATAGCCCACTTTCACTCCACCTGCATCATCGCCGCCGTCCAGCGTCGCCTCCACTGGCACACCTTTCTTCCTCCACTTGCACGAGCTTCGTCATGGATCACCTGGTCCTTATCAATGCTGGCGACCGAGGAGCTTGAAATCATCCACTCCAACCATGCAAAGGCGCTCCTCGACACCTACCTCATCGGCGAGCTCATCCCCTCCGGCGATGTCTGTAACGCCTCCATCCACGGCGCGTCCGACCTCTCTCACTTCACCGCCATCCCTGAGGCTGAGCGCGGGCCGGTTCAGTGCACGCTCGTCTCCAAGAAGTCCATGTTGGCTTAGAATTAATGAATAACATATCCAAAACACACAGCATACAGGAATACACAAGAAGAATAGGACTAATAGAAATTAAACTTATGAAAGGAAACCTTACACCGAGAGATATCTTCTACATGCCTCTACGACCCTTTATATAGCATCACAAATGATAAGAGCACGAACCACGAGATCCATAAAAATAAGATCTAAATGAGATCCATAAAAATAGGATCTAGATCCATAAAAATAGGTAGACTGAGTAATAACCAATTATCAAGATAATAAAAAATAATAAAAAACTAATGACGTGGAGGGATTATTTTCTCACATTACTCCCCCTAATCCTGACATGGTTCTAAGTCACGGAGCCGAGTAGTTGTCGCATGACACCATGGGCAGTCCATCTTTGTTTTCCGGTATTAACGAAATCAATCACAATTTGTCCACCTTTGGTTCTTGGCATATGTTGCATACCTACCACGTCCGCTTCGCTGCCAAGTTCGCCTCCTGCAAACTTGGGCTTGGAACGTGCCCAATGCACTGCCAATCCTCTGCTTGGTATGGCTTGCGCCCATGCCACACTTGCTGATTTGCCAAGTCTTCCTCCTGTAAGACTTGGGCTTGGGCAGCCTTGCACTATCGCTCTGCTTGGCATGCCTTGCGTGCATGCCCGACTCGGATGTATGCCAAGTCTGCCTCCTGCAGACTTGCACATGGACAGTGCCCCGCGCACTGCTGGTTCGCTGCTTTGCATGTGCCCTAGCCAGGTTGGGTCTTCTAGTCTTGTTAGGAGACATGCTTGCTTGAATATCTTCAAGGTTATCTTGTACAAACGATTTTGTGTTCGCTTTATCAGCATCAAGAGCTTCCCGCTCCTATCAATCTCCTTCATGGTATCTCCTTTCATATGCACTTCATTCCCAGCTTCTGTCAATTGACCAAGACTTATGATATTACTGCAAAGTTTCGGAATGTAGTATACCTTGTGGAGAGCTTTCTGGTCGCCGTTCTTGCATTCGAACACAACCGTCCCCTTGCCCATGATCTTAATGGTTGATCCATCGCCAAACCTCACCCTCCCGGTGATGGTTTCATCTAGTTCTTGAAACTTCTCACGATAGCCAGTCATGTGGTTATTGGCACCGTTGTCAAGGTACCAGACGTCTTTATCTTCTCCTTTCTCAACGCTGCGATACATCTCCGGTAGGAACCTATCTTCACTGAGTAGAATGATATCCTGCCGCTCACGCCTAGTGTGAGACTCCTCGTGGGACACGGTCATCATCAGTGCTGGCTCTTCATCGGTGGCGTAAGTGAGCCTCATCATCACGACGCTTGTTGTAGCACTCGGACGCAAAATGCCCCATTTTTTCGCAATTGAAACACTTTATATGACTCTTGTCTCGAGTGCCACTGTTGTTGCTGCTAGTGCCTCCTGCACTGTCTTGGCTCGGTGTACCATAGCCACGATCGCGCCCTCGCCCACGTCCACGCCATTTGCCACGACTAGGGCTGCTGGACCCACGCCCCTTTTCTCCTGACGAAGTGTCCACGTTGCTCCCCTTCTGTCGCATTTGCCATTCGACATGAGTAAGTAGGAGCTCTTCTTCAGTGCCGTTGGTGTTGTAGCGTAATCGTAATGTTCGTTCCTCGTACGCCTTCAGTTGCCCAATAGTCTCCTCAAATAGTATCGTCTCAAGGTCGTGAAACTGCTCAATACCGGCAACAATAGGGAAGAACTTATCAGGGACAGAATCGAGTAACTTCTTTACCAAAGATGAATCTTCAAGCGTGGCACCAAGGGCGGAGAACTTGCTACTCATGGCACTGAGTTTGCCAGCAAACTCATCAATCGTGTTGGTCTCCGTCATCCGGAGGGCGTCAAACTCACTCTTCAACGTTTGTACGCGTGTCTTCTTCACTCGATCACTTCCAAGGTACCTCGTCTTGAGGTTGTCCCAGACTTCCTTCGCCGTCTTCTTTTTTGCGATCTAGAGAAGTATGTCTTTGGGGACACACTGCAAGATGTATGCACGTGCCTTTTTATCCTTCTTTGCATCTACCTGGGCTCCTTCCACTGGCTCCACCGCCTCCCAGACTCCTTGGGCATCAAGGATCGCCTCTGTCTTTATTGCCCACATAGTATAATTGTGAGGGCTTAGCATCGGATAGGGAAATGACACTCCGCCGTTTTCCTTTACAACAACTTGTGGGATGCCAGACATTTTTTGGAATCGTGGATTCTTGGGTGTTCTATACTGCCAAGGCTCTGGATACCAAATGTTGGCTTAGAATTAATGATTAGCACACCCAAAACACACAGCACACAGGAATACACAAGAAGAATAGGACAAATAGAAATTAAACTTATGAAAGGAAACCTTACATCGAGAGATATCTTCTACATGCCTCTACGACTCTTTCTATAGCATCACAAATGATAAGATGAGCACGAACCATGAGATCCATAAAAATAGGATCTAGATGAGATCCATAAAAATAGGATCTAGATCCATAAAAATAGGTAGACCGAGTAATAACCAATTATCAAGATAATAAAAAATTTAAAAAAAAACTAATGACGTGGAGGGATTATTTTCTCACAGTCCATCTACCAGGACGTCCGCATATATATATTCCACTTTGTGCCTCTGTCGGGGAGCACATCTTCCTCTGCGCCACCATAGACGGCAAGCTCTACATGAGCGCCTACACACCGACAAGTCCGGTGGACGTGGTCGGCCACTTCGAGTTACTCGTCAAGGTCTACTTCAAGGGCGAGTGTCCTAAATTCCCTGTAACAACGAACTGAGCTCATGTCACAGCAGCTCCGACACATAATTCCTTAAACTGACTGCAGTGGCTTCCTGATAGACGGAAGCAACAAGAGGTAGGTTTTCATGGTGGTGGGCGCCGGTGGAACGGGGATCACGCTGATGTACCAACTGACCCAGGCAATTCTACATAGCCCGGAGGACCTAACGGAGATGCACCTGGTGTACGTCAATCGGTCGGAGGACGACATATTGCAGCAGGAGGAACTGGAAGGACGGGTGCACCGACGACTAGAGCAGTTCAAGGTGTGATACGCAATCAACTAGGCAAAGCGGGATCGGAGTGGCGGGACAGCATGGGATTTCAGCGACGACGACATGCTCCGGCTCGCTGGCCGGCCGACGCGGATGATCCAATTTCTGGTCATACCACAGAGAAGATGAACTGTGACATGACTAATTTGCTATTACTATTTCGATTAATAGAATAAATTCTGCATTTACATCTGTTCTATTAATTCTTTATAAGAATACTAATCCTCTGTTTATTAGAATTCTAATTATCGACTTGGAGGAAATACGGTGGCATGGTTAAGTTGATATTCGGTACAAATTGAATCGAATAAATTAATTTTTTTAACAAATCAAACTGAATTAACCAAATTATTTTTAAATAAAAACTAATTTAATTAATATTTTTATTCGATTTATCCGTTTAACTAAATTATAAAATTTAAAATCCAAATCCAACCAACTAAATTTACAAAAAAATCAATCAAATTGAATTTTTAAATTATATCGGTTCAGTTAATTTAATTTTACTAAATTTTACTCACTCCTAACGAGATCTTATTATTCTAAGGTCATAATTTTAATTTGGAATTTCGAATTTGGAATCAGACTTTGTTAATGCTTACATGTATAGAATATAAAATCTATAGTTTTACAAAAATTGTAACTGTTAAATTTCGAACCTAAAAGTATTGTTTAGATCTTTTTTAAGCCTATGGAAAATCATTTTACTATTTTTAATTATTTATTTATAATATTTAGGATATTTTTAATATTTCTGATATTTGTGAGTTAAGATTTATCTATATGTTCCATTTTAATAATTTTTTATGTTAGAATTTTTTTGATACTAATATCTAATTTTTGTTCACTAATCTTAAGATTATTTCAATTTGTGTGAGAATTTTACAATTTTAAATTTGTGTGTGATAAAGAGCAAAAATAAATAAATAAATCTTCTACTATTCTTTATTTCATGCCTAAATGTTTTTGTTTTTGTTTTATTTTGTTAAATTCTGAATCATGTGGTAAAGAGCGAAAGAAGATCAAATTTTACGGAACACAATGCTAGTGTTCCTGGTCCAAAGCTTGATCCGAGAACATATGTACAGAGAGGGCCTAACAAGATAACCAAAGTCTATATTTGTCACAATGCAACTCCCTATAAATTGTGTTGCCTCCATTGCTGAATTGCTAGTTGTTCTCTTCTGTTCCTTGGAGCAAAAAGGTTAGCTAGCATCTTATTAATATAAATATTATATTTTAGATAATGAAATCTTTCTTTCTCTTTTCTTCCTTCATTATACTGTAGATGGAAGGTGAAGGGAATGTGAGTCATGCAAAGAAGGAAAAGGAGAAGACGAACGATCCCGTCAAGCTTAGGATGAAGGTGGAAAAGCTCGATGCCAAGATTGATGCATTGAAAGCCAAAAAGGAGGAGATCATAAAGCAATTATATGATCTTGAAGGAGCTGGATCTTGAGCAATTGTTGACCTCCATGAAGATCGGTCGATAACATTATTCTTTATTGTTTGTTGTTTCATTTAACCGAAATTTCTGTTTTCATCCTTGAGTGGGCAATAAACTTTAACAGGGTTGGATAAAGGGTAACATAGAAGCTATAATTCTACGGCCAATACTTTGCAATCGCATTCAATGTTCCAGAGTGAAAAGGATGAAGATGACACCCCATTGCATCCCTTCACCATGCCAACTGTCTAAGACAAAGATGTTAACCAAGGCAATACTTTACAATCGAACGCATTCGACATTAATTCAGATCTTTTGTCCCAAAATACCTGTCCTCATGTCCCTTTGTCGATCGGACAGTCATGACATCCTTGAGATATGTGTGATATCCTCGTGATATACAAGACATCCTTGAAATGTAATCTTACCTGTCCGGTCGGCAAAGGGAGATGGAGATAGATATCTCGGGACAACATGAACACATCTTCAGATCAACATCCTCATTTGACACCCACCCACCGAGATGAACTGCATAATTCTTGAAAATGTGCATCTGCAAGTAAGATTTGTCCCCTGTTCCTTTCACGCTAACTGACTTCTTTTCCGCGTTATAGGTAGAAAAACAAGCAGCAACCGATCGCCAAAACATAACACATGGTTGGTGCAGGGCCTATTTAACTTCAAAATATAACTGTCCGAGTTAGATGATTCAAGAACAGGTCTCTTGTCAATACATATTACAATGGAAGTTTTTCCTATTCTGTGTGGTGTTTCGAGTGATTGCATCATCGTACCGTTTGGCTACTTCCAGAGCTTTACAAATTTATCGTGACGGGCTGATGCAATTACTCCGGTGACATTTGAAACTGCCAAAGCTGCAATCAGACCTTCATGAGCAGTACGAGTCATGGTCTTGTTCTTCTCCATGTCCCAAAATTCTAGAGACTGCAATGAGAATAGCAACTTCAATCAGTACTAATTAGTGGAGAGAAAAAAGGGAAACAAAAATACCACAAAGTCCATACAACTATTAGGGGTGCAAGTTAAGAAACGAAGCTTCGATGATTGTTACTATAATTCTAGGTATACAAAAGCGAGTTCGACGCAGCCAACTTGCCTAGTAGCAACCAATTATGAGCACCTTAGGATAGTTAGGGTGAAAAACACATGAATGAAACTTGCTGCCCCTCCGGCGACGTCTGTGACGCCTCCATCCACGGCGCGCCCGACCTCTCTCACTTCGCCGCCATCCGTGAGGCTGAGCGCAGGCCGGTTCAGTACACGCTCGTCTCCAAGAAGTCCATCTACCAGGATGTCCGCATATACGTATTCCACTTTGTGCCCGCGTCGAGAAGCACATCTTACTCTGCGCCACCATAGACGGCAAGCTCTGCATGTGCGCCTACACACAGACGAGTCCGGTGGACGTGGTCGGCCACTTTGAGCTACTCGTCAAGGTCTACTTCAAGGGCGGCGAGGGCCCTAAATTCCTAACAGCGAACTGAGCTCATGGCACAGCAGCTCCGGTCGCATAATTCCTTAAAATTAAACTGACTGCAGTGGCTTCCTGATAGACAGAAGCAACAAGATATAGGTTTTCATGGCGGTGGGCACCGGTGGAACGGGGATCATGCCGATATACCAACTGACCCAGGCAGTTCTACATAGCCCGGAGGACCTAACAGAGATGCACCTGGTGTACGCCAATCGGTCGGAGGATGACATATTGCAGCAGGAGGAGGGAAGGACGGGCGCACCCCGTCCTTGACCGCGACCAGAGCAATTCAAGGTGTGATACGCAATTAACAAGGCAAAGCGGGATCGGAGTGGCGGGACAGCATGGGATTTCAGCGACGACGGCATGCTCCGGCTCGCTGGCCGGCCGACGCGGATGATCCAATTTCTGGTCGTACCACATAGAAGATGAACTGTGACATGACTAATTTGCTATTACTATTTTGATTAATAGAATAAATTCTGCATTTACATCTGTTCTATTAATTTTTATAGGAATACTAATCCTCTGTTTATTAGAATTCTAACTATCGACTTGGAGGAAATAAGGTGACATGGTTAAGTTGATATTCGGTACAAATTGAACCGACAGAATGGGATAAATTAATTTTTTTTAACAAATCAAACTGACACAACTGATATTAACCGAATTATTTTTAAATAAAAACTAATTTAATTAATATTCTTATTCAATTTATCCGTTTAACCAAATTATAAAATTTAAAATCCAAATGCAACCAACTAAATTTTAAAAAAATCAATCGAATTGAATTTTTAAATTATATCGGTTCGGTTAATTTAGCTTTATTAAATTTTTACTCACTCCTAACGAGATCTTATTATTCTAAGGTCATAATTTTAATTCGGAATTTGGAATCAGACTTTGTTAATGTTTACATGGATAGAATATAAAGATCTATAGTTTTGCAAAAATTATAACCATCAAATTTCGAACCCAAAAGTATCCTTTAGGTCTTTTTTAAAGCCTGCGGAAAATCATTTTACTATTTTTAATTATTTATTTATAATATTTAGTATATTTTTAATATTTTTGATATTTGTGAGTTAAGATTTATCTGTATGTTCCATTTTAATATTTTTTTTATATTAGAATTTTTTTTATATAATATCTCATTTTTGTTGACTAATCTTAAGATTATTCGTCCGGTTCTATGAAAATTTTCTACCCATCATCAAGTTAAATTGAGAAGTACTCATAATAAACCTATTAATTTAGTATTCTTAAATCAACCACTTATTAATTTAACAAGATTAAAACTTAATCTATACATGTTTGAGAAACTAAGAAGTAGAAGTTGTAGTTGTAATCGCTCTACCTCATGACACTATCAACTTGGAGAAGAGGAAGTATGACACGACCAATTCATTACTACTATTTTAATTAATGAAACGTCACTAATTCTTCAAGAGATCTAAATGCAATGAAAAATTAGTCCAATTATATATGTTTTTTTGATGGTTTACTTTAATTCCAAGTCAATCACTTCATCTTTTAAAACTATCAACTTGGAGACGTTGAAGTTTCACATGACCAATTCGAAACTATCAACTTGAAGATGAAGTATGACACCAAGAATCGATTCAATTATACTCTTTTTTGTAGTTTACTTGAATTATAAATCAAAGACAACTGAATTAATCAAATCTCAAGAAGAATTAATACAACACAACAAAAATACATGGTATCGTAACCAAAAATCTCCCTCTCGGAGGTAAAAAAAAAAGGACTTATGGTGAGAAAAGGAATCAAAGACTATAATCAGTTTATATAGATAAAAAAAAGATCATTTGCTAGATGCTCTGCACATTTTGCTTAGTAGAAGTTGAAGTTGGGGATCAGGATAAGAGCTTACTTTCCCTTCCATCATGGCCAATCTGATTCGATCTGCCATTTGGTTAGCACGATGGTCCGTTCTGTTCCATGTGGACTCTTTCGCTCCGAGTATGTTGAGCCATGCCACCGATGGAAGGCAAATAAACATATGAAGCTCCCAAAAGGCAAGGCGACTTGATCTGAACGATGTGCAATTGCTCAGAGTGATGTGAAGTAATTTGCATTAAGTCCTCTTGTAAAACAGAACATAAGCCGCTGAAGTTTTGATATTTGCTTTGGTAAGCCAGCAATATGGTTTGTCAAATCCAGATCTCGGATAGGGAATTCTACCAATGTCTCGAGCTTGTTTTTTGTGCATCTGGTATATGAGAACCTTTTTAAATGAAGACAAGAACTTCAGGCAACCTCCAGAGATCAAACCTTTTGGTAGCTTGTTGATGCTTTCTCACAACTCGGGCAATACCTGTTATAAGAGAGTTAATTCTTCTGAGCAAGTACAAATATAGAGGTACAACAAAAAAAAAACTCCAGAAAGTATTTGCAAAAGTCAAACAAAAATATAAGGACAAAGTAGCATCAAGCTCTATTCACAAATATATATCCCAACTAAAGAAATCACATTCTACATGTTGGTGAAGTATTAACACTTTGGCCAATATCTAAGGAGGTGTTTGGTTAAATAATGAGAATGACTATGCGTATGAGTTTAATAGTAGGGTAGAATGAAAATAGGAATGGAAATGAAACCTAGCAAGTTATATGAGTTTGGTTGATTCCATAAATCTAGAAATCATTCCCAAAATGTCATTCCCAAACCCACAATCCAAACACTATCTTTTACTATCATTCCATTCCCTCATTCCCAAATCCATCAACCAAACACCCCCTTAATCTCCGACAAGATAATTTCTAAATACTTTTACATATGATCAATAGGAATATCAGATGTTGACTGTCCAACATGGGTACAAAGAAAGGTTAAGAGTCCAAATATCTGAGGTCAAGATTAGACGTGTTAGTCAGATCTTTATTAATTCTGATCGTATTTTCTCATGATGATCTACATTCTATTATTGTTTCTAGTAATAGTATTTAATTGGATGGAGTAGATTTTTGCAAACTAATGCCTCCAAAAATATTTACAAATGCATATGAAAAATACATGATTTTATTCTATTTGTCTGGGAATTCTTACGAGCAGAAAAGATCACAGCTAACATTGTGTAGAAACTCCAATCTAGTAGATTGTTTTATATGAGTGGGATGCAATGAATGAGATATCTTGACTTAATTGTACATATCAACAAATTACTCAACATCAACAGGAGTTGAACACAAATACATCGAAGAATCTGAGAAACCACTGAGGAAGAAAGGGAAAATCCCTTCCACTTATCAAACTTACTATGTCAGTCTAGTATAACCAAATAAGCAAATATTGATAAAACTTGATGTTTGTAAGGCCCTGTATGCAAAATTAATGCAATAATAGAAACAATGTGGAACTACTCTCCTCAAGAAAGTAGCTTAAGTTCTAAAAGTCTTGTATGCATTACTGCAAACTTAATACATTGAAATTTAAGAATATCCAAACATGAAATTTGATTTTGATAGGAAAACAATAACTTCACAAACACGCGGAGCAAAAACAAATAGAGATTATAAAGTTCACTCTTCCATCTTTGGTGTGCAAAAATCACAACTGGAGATTTTTCAGCATCTTTTGGTATCAGGGATATTGAATCTGATGGCTCATCCAGAAAACGGATAATGCAATAGCATAAACTTGTGGATGCTTCAATAATGGTTAATTCATTACTAAAGCAAAAGTTCATTGATTGAATATAACATTTTTTTTTTGTTTTTAGAAGAACATACCTCGGCAATCAATAGACTCTCATCGTCTCTCAATGAAGAAGCAACACCTAGAACCTGAATAAGGTCCTTCAGTTTCTCAGATTTGAGCACATTTATTGTGTGAGCAGATGACTCAGTATTACAATCAGTACTGAAAATAGCAACAGTCATGTTCATGCATTGTGTTAATCTTACTAGTGTTATATTGACCAATCTAATCTCACTTATCTAGACGCTCGATATACTTGTATCCTTAGACTCCTTGTTTATAAAAGGAAAGATAATCTAATGGAGTTATGATGTGGTGTGATGTAAGTGTAATGGCAACTTAATAGGTATCTCTTCAAGAGACCATGAAAAATTCGTATATTTTTGACCTTGCGTTTTTTGGTTTGAATCTTTACCTTCTTCATGTTCACTATGTTTTTCACTTCAACAGTGTACAAGAAAACTAAGGATGCATTTGGTAGAGGGTTATTTGTTAAATATCAACTCCAACCCAAATAAAGGATAAAACTTATCCAATAAAAGATAAGAGTTATAGATAAGATTTGCTATTTAATTATTTATTTTTCTAATAGATAAAGATGACGACTTGGTAAAAGATAAAATTAAATGTGTGGTCAAGAGTGTTTTTCTCATTTCATGGATAAGAATTACAATTTCAATGGCTAGGATTTAATTTAATTGAACGGTCCAAATTGTATGAAGAGTACTATAAATACTCTACCTTGTATTTAGTTTCATTCATCAATCAAGTATCAATTTGTGAGTCAAAGTTTTTTTATCTCTTCTTTGTCTTAGAATTGTGAGTGATCCACAAAAAAGGTGTTGTAGTGTTGTTATTGTTAGTGTAAGACAAATAATTTATTTACTTGTTTGTTGCTCCGATTTTCAACAATTGGTATCAGAGCCAAGTTAATCAGGGATTATTCTTGGTGGAGCTATCTTAGATTGTGAGGAGTTTTATGCTTTACAAGTTTTTTAATCAAACTTGTTTGGTATAATCAAAGCTTTTCGATGTGATGGGGGACCTTCAAGTAGTAGGAGGTATCAAGAAGCTCAACAACAAAAACTACAACATGTGGGCAACATGCATGGAGTCTTAACTACAAGGTCAAGATCTTTGGGAGGTTGTTGGTGGTAGTGAAGCTACGCAGCCGGCAGAAGACGCCAATGGCATTTTGCGAAAATGGAAGATTAAGGCAGGTAAAGCAATGTTTGCCTTAAAGATCACAATTGAAGAAGAAATGTTGGAGCACATCCGAGATGCCAAAACACCAAAGGAAGTGTGGGATATCTTTGCTACACTTTTTTCAAAGAAGAATGATACAAGATTGCAACTTCTGGAGAACGAGCTATTGTCAATAGCGCAATGTAACAAGACGATTGCCCAATACTTCCACAAGGTGAAGTTGATATGTCGCGAAATTTCAGAGCTAGATCCATCAGCTCCTATTGGGGAAGCAAGGATAAAAAGAATAATTATTCATGGTTTGAGGCCAGAATATCGAGGATTTATTGCTGCTATACAAGGATGGCCAACACATCCATCGCTTCTTGAATTTGAAAATTTACTTGCAGGTCAAGAAGCTATGACTAAGCAAATGGGAGGACTCTCACTAAAAGATGAAGAAGAAGCGCTCTACACCAACAAAAATAAAGGCAACTTCAAATGACACACTGGTGGATCTAAAAAGGATGGCGACAAAGGAAAAATCTATCATGGGAATGGAGGCTCTCGTCCAGGGGGAGCCTCGAAGAATTATGGTGATCGTAAAAAATTTTCTGGCGAGTGTTACAATTGTGGGAAGGTGGGCCACATGGCAAAAGATTGTTGGTCCAAGAAAAGGTTCATTCAAAGCAACACGGCTACTTCCAATTCTAAAGAGAATAGCGAAGATGATTGGGATGCTGAAGCTTTGATGGCTACGGAGGAAAAAGACTTGGCTCTCACAACAACGCCAGAACAGATTGACTACAAAAATGATTGGATCGTGGATTCAGGCTGCTCAAATCATATGACGGGTGATAAAGAAAAATTGCAAAACTTATCTCAATACAAAGGAGCTCGTATGGTGGTTACAGCTTACAACTCAAGGTTACCAATAGCACATGTTGGTAAGACGGTAATTACGCACATGTTGGTAAGACGGTAATTACGCCTCAATATAATTCTAACCAAGTGCCTCTTCAAGATATCTATCATGTCCCAGGAATGAAGAAGAATTTACTGTCTGTGGCCCAATTAACATCTTCAAGTCATTATGTTCTATTTGGTCCTGAAAATGTAAAGGTATATCGAAACCTCAAAATTTCAGAAACACCAACAATGGAGGGTCAACGATTAGAGTCGCTCTACGTGATGTCAGCAGAGTCTGCATATATAGACAAAACAAGAAAAAATGAGACATCAGTTATATGGCACATGCGGCTAGGTCATGTTAACTATTCCAAATTAAACATGATGATGCAGAAGTCAATGCTCAAGGGACTTCCTCAACTAGACATACGAACAGACACAATATGTGCAGGATGTCAGTATGGTAAAGCACACCAATTACCATATCAGGAGTTAAACTTCAAAGCAAAGGAACCATTGGAGTTAGTTCACTCTGATGTATTCGGGCCTGTTAAGCAGTCGTCAATTGGTGGTATGCGGTATATGGTGACATTCATTGATGATTTCTCAAGGTATGTGTGGATTTTTTTTATGAAAGAAAAATCTGATACCTTCTCAATGTTCAAAGAGTTCAAGCAGTCAGTCGAAGGAGAATTGGGAAAAAAGATATGTTGCTTGCGCACAGACAATGGAGGAGAATATAGCTCAAGAGAGTTCTCTCAATACTTGAGAGAAAGTCAAGTATATCATCAATACACTTGTGCCAACACACCACAGCAGAATGATGTAGCAGAAAGAAAGAACCGACATCTTGCAGAAATTTGTCGGAGTATGATGCATGAGAAGAATGTACCTGGACATTTTTGGGCTGAAGCAATGAGGACTGCAGCTTTTATCATCAATAAACTTCCTCAACCAAGGTTAGAATTTATTTCACCCTTTGAGAAGTTATGGAACAAAAAACCTACAGTTAGTTACTTTCGAGTATTTAGATGTGTATGTTATGTATTTGTTCCTGATCACTTACGAAGCAAATTTGACAAGAAAGCTATTAGATGCATTTTTGTGGGATACGATCGCCAGAGAAAGGGGTGGAAATGCTGCGATCCAACAAGCGAAAGATGTTACACTTCACGAAATGTAGTGTTCGATGAAGCATCTTCTTGGTGGACCACAGAGAAGGAGGTCTTGCCAGAATCTAAAGACCTTGAAGATAAAGTACAACAAAAGATGAGGGAGCATATAGTTCAACTTCAATCAGGTTCAGATGAATCAGGAGGTCCAAATGATAATGATGCAGAGCAAAGAGTGGCTCAGAGTCCTTGGCAAACCGGCATATATCAACATCCAAATGAAGAAGAAAGGCCTAATGAAGTGGAAGAATTAACTCCACAATCTCAACTCCGAAGGTCAACAAGAACACGAAGGCCAAATCCAAAATATGCAAATGCAACCATAGTTGAAGAAGCAGTAGAGCCTGAGACGTTTGAAAAAGCATCACAAAGTTCTGAGTGGATGACAGCCATGAAACAAGAGATTGATGCACTGCAACAAAATCAGACTTGGGATCTCATACCAAAACCAAGAGATGTGAAACCTATTTCGTGCAAATGGGTTTATAAAATAAAGCGTTGTCCAGATGGGTCAATTGAAAGGTATAAGGCACGATTGGTAGCTCGTGGCTTCTCTCAACAGTACGGACTAGACTATGATGAAACGTTTAGTCCGGTGGCGAAACTTACAACTATACGAGTTCTACTTGCACTTGCAACCAACAAAGATTGGAATCTGTGGCAAATGGATGTGAAAAATGCTTTTCTTCATGGAGAATTGGATCGAGAAATTCATATGATCCAACCAATAGGCTTTCAGAACCAACATCATCCTGAATATGTGTGTAAACTGCGGAAAGCGCTCTACGGATTGAAACAAGCACCTAGGGCATGGTATGGTAAGATTGCTGAATTTCTAACTCAGAGTGGTTATTTAGTAACATCTGCAGATTCTAGTCTATTTGTCAAATCAAATGAAGGGAAACTAGCTATCGTGCTTGTATATGTTGATGACTTAGTCATCACCGGTGATGATGGATCAGAAATTCTTCAGACAAAGGAGAATTTAACAGTCCGATTTCAAATGAAAGAACTTGGACAACTCAAGCATTTTCTTGGTTTAGAGATTGACCGCACACAAAAAGGAATATTCCTTTGTCAACAAAAGTACTCCAAAGACTTGTTGAAAAGGTTCAGAATGCTCGACTGCAAACCAATCTCAACACCTATGGAATCAAATTTCAGAATGTGTGCACATGAAGGAAAAAGCTTAGAAGATACAACTATGTATCAAAAATTGGTAGGCAGTTTCATCTACTTAACCTTAACTCGACCTGATATTTCTTATGCAGTTAGTGTAATAAGTCGGTACATGCAAAATCCAATGAAGCCTCATTTGGAAGCAGTTCGACGAATACTAAGATATGTGAAGAGCACAATTGATTATGGTCTTGTGTATAAAAGAATTGGAGACTGTAAGTTAATTGGTTACTGTGATGCTGACTATGCAGGAGATCATGACACCAGAAGGTCAACAACTGGTTACTTATTTAAGCTTGGTTCTGGAGCAATTTCTTGGTGCAGCAAGAGACAACCAACTGTATCATTATCAAGCACTGAAGCTGAGTATCGAGCAGCAGCAATGACAGCTCAAGAAACCACATGGTTGATTCAACTATTAAATAACCTACATCAACCAGTTGATTATGCAGTTCCAATATATTGTGACAATCAATCGGCAATTCGTTTGGCGGAAAATCCGATCTTTCATGCAAGAACTAAACATGTTGAAGTGCACTATCATTTTATCAGAGAAAAAGTTCTCCAAGAAGAAATTGAGATGAGACAAATCAGTACAGATGATCAAGTTGCAGATTTGTTCACAAAAGGCTTAAGCGCCAGCAAATTCAAAAGGTTTCGTGATCAACTCGGCATAGTACAAAGGGTTGGTGTTGAGGGGGAGTGTTAAATATCAACTCCAACCCAAATAAAGGATAAAACTTATCTAATAAAAGATAAGAGTTATAGATAAGATTTGCTATTTAATTATTTATTTTTCTAATAGATAAAGATGACGACTTGGTAAAAGATAAAATTAAATGTGTGGTCAAGAGTGTTTTTCTCATTTCATGGATAAGAATTAGAATTTCAATGGCTAGGATTTAATTTAATTGAACGGTCCAGATTGTATGAAGAGTACTATAAATACTCTACCTTGTATTTAGTTTCATTCATCAATCAAGTATCAATTTGTGAGTCAAAGTTTTTTTTTTCTCTTCTTTGTCTTAGAATTGTGAGTGATCCACAAAATAGGTGTTGTAGTGTTGTTATTGTTAGTGTAAGACAAGTAATTTATTTACTTATTTGTTGCTCCGATTTTCAACATTATTATTGATAACCTTAGTTAACTTGCTAGGACCTTCCAGTACTAGTACAATACATTACAAAAGAAAATAAGAGAAGTGACAAATGTCCTAATTGTCTTCAATTTGTCATTTTAGAGAACAATAGTTGAAAGATAATTAAAAAATACTAGTCTTTGGGAAATCGTTACTTCAATGAATGAAAACAACAATATGCCTTGTCCCCCACTAGACAATGGGTGTTCTGTTCCCCTCATGAGGTGGATAGTGTTTCCTATACCCTATACCGATCTTAGATTAAATCAAGGCCAATATTACAAAAAGCAACCTTGATAACGAAATGAGAACAAATTCTTGAGAAAAAAAAAGGAAGAGAGGCATAATCTTTTAAAAAGTAAACTTATTTAATATGCATAGGATGATGACTAGAAAATGGGACGAGATGGAAAAAGAAAATGAGAGAAGGTGATGGTAGTCAATAAAAAAATATAATAGTAGCAAACAATATTAGATCTAATGCATTATTTCTTTCTCAAATCTCCTCTTTGTCTCAAAATTGAATGTGTGGGGAGGAGAGGGAAGGAAGAGATAGGAGAGAAGATGAGCAGAAGAGGGAAAAAATGAGAGTTTGTTTGTCGTCTCTATGTATAAGGAGAGAAGAGAAAATTATCCAATATCCTCGGAAAATTTCAACCTATCTATATAGGCAGTGCCCACACCTCTCACATTTGAATGGTTGGCCCCACTGACCCTAAGTGAGTCTCACCATCCGAATGTGAGAGGTGAGGACACTGCTTGTATAGGTAGGATCGAATTAACTAATATCCTCACTTGACCATCCGACATCATCCATTGACCGCTTGCCTACCTACCATAGTATCCTTTCCGCATGATGCCCACACACAACACCGACATGCCACCGATCACCCACCTTTTCAAATATGCTAGCCCAATGTTTGACAACCATTACCTAAGCCCCAAGCCTTGCTCACTTGCATTACTACTCCCCTAACAATGACCCTTGCCTACATTTGTCGAATACAAGAATGACCCTTTACTGGACTTGCCTCACTGTCAAAGTTCGCCCACCCACAAGAGGAAGATGAGGGTAAATTGGAAATTTTGAAATGTGTCGACTCGTGACTATAATAGAACATCCCTCGAGTTTTTGGTGCGTGTGATGTTGGGGTAATTAATGCAATAGCAAAAGGAATTTAAAATCCGAGTAATGCTAAATGGTCAGAATCTGGCCAACCAGAATACATGCATGCATGCATTATACATGGACATTTTAGTAATATCATATTTATATATTAATTACATGCATGTACATGCATGCATTACAATTCATTTCTAGTTGGCCAGATTCTGGCCAACAAGATTTATTCTTAAAATCCTCTCCATTGGTTATCTATTGGAATAAACAAAAGTGAGAGCTCCTAGAAATCAACACTCTCATCTCTATGCCAATGGATTCCACTAAGCAAGCCACCCTTAAGTGTTACTCCATATTCACTCTAATATGGATAAATTGATGATATTGGGCTGGGTAACTACAACTTTTCCTAATACCCTCTTGAGCAGTAGGGCTGTAAATAAACTAAGCATTTGTGAACAAACTTGGTGTTCGGCTTAGTAAAACCTTGTTTATGTTCATTTAATATACACAAGATTAATTAAATAAACAAGCTTGAACAACTCGTTAAACTAAACAAACAAGCTTGAACACATGTGTTCAGCTCATTAATGTTCGTGAACAATATTCACGAATCATATTCATTAATAAAACTTTTTTCAATATGCGAATAAATAATAAAATAAAATTAAAAAAATAAGTTTAAATTATCAAGCTCAATAATCAATAAAACAACTAAAGTTTTAAAACAATCAAACAAGGTTGAATTGAGAACTCGATAACATCTATGTTGGGACCGAAAAGTAGCTAGAGGGGGGTGAATAGCTCGTCGCGTGCTAGGTGCTCGTCGTTGCTTGTTTCTTCAAAGATGCGCAGTGGAAATACAAGAAACAAACCACACAACGCTAACAAGGTTGGTTTACTTGGTATCCACCTCACAAGAGGTGACTAGTCCAAGGATCCACACCTACTCACGCACCCTCCACTAATAAAACCCTCCTTTTCGGTAACTACCGAAGGCGGAGAAGCCCTACAAGTTCACACTACATGAAGAAGGGGAAACGATACAAAATACAAGCACAAAGCTTACAATGAGTACAAGAAAACCCTAACCCTAGCTTTCTTCCTCTTGCAATAGATCCGCCTCTTGACTTGGAAGAACCTCCAAGAACTTCAAGAACTGGCGTGGAGAGCTCTGTGGAGTCGCTGGTGAAGATCTGAACTCTGTCGTGGAAGCGATACAGAAGGAAATGAACGTCTGCGGCTTAAATTGACGCTAACGGTCGAATCCCGATCGATTGGAATGCTCCCAATCGATTGGGGAGGCTTTGGATCGATCCACGGATCGATCCAGAGCGTCTCTGTGCTCTGGGAAAATGCCTGGATCGATCCACGGATCGATCTAGCGCTTATCGCGCGAACCAGCAGCGTCCCAATCGATCGGTTGATCGATTGGGACGTCTGGATCGATCCACTGATCGATCCAGAGGCTCTCTGTTCGCTGGGAAAGGCCTGAATCGATCCACTGATCGATCCAGAGGCTTTCTGTTCGCTGGGAAAAGCCTGGATCGATCCACTGATCGATCTAGCTCCTGGATCGATCCACTGATCGATCCAGCTCTTGGTTTTTGCCCAAAATCAAGTCCCAAGCCTCTCAAACCAACATTCGGTCAATCTTGACCTGTTGGTACATCATGCCTAGCATCTGGTCACCACCTTGACCTGCCAGGACTCCTTACCAAGTGTCCGGTCAATCCCTTTGACCCACTTGGACTTTTCTCTTCGTGCCAAGTATCCGGTCACTCCCCTGACCTACTTAGACTTCCACCAGATGTATGGTCAATCTTGACCGATCTGGATTTCCTCATGCCAAGTATCCAGTCAATCCCTTGACCTACTTGGAGTTCCACCAGATGTCTGGTCAATCTTGACCGATCTGGATTTCCTCATGCCAAGTATCCAGTCAATCCTTTGACCTACTTGGACTTCCCAACACCAGATGTCCGATCATCCTTGATCCATCTGGATTTTCCCTGTGTCTGACTTCACTCGCCAGGTCTTCCAATCTGCCTAGCTTCACTCACTAGGACTTCTCTTCTGCCTGGCTTCACTCACCAGGTCTTTCACCTAGCTTCACTCACTAGGATTTTCACCTGGCTTCACTCATCAAGATTTTCTTCTGTCCGGCTTCACTCACCAGGACTTTCTTCTGCCCGGCTTCACTCACCAGGTCTTTTTTCTACCTGGCTTCACTCACCAGGACTTTCTTCTGCCTGGCTTCACTCACCAGGTCTTTCACCTAGCTTTACTCACTAGGATTTTCACCTGGCTTCACTCACCAGGATTTTCTTCTGCCTGGCTTCACTCACCAGGACTTTCTTCTGCCTGGCTTCACTCACCAGGTCTTTCCCCTAGCTTCACTCACTAGGATTTTCACCTGGCTTCACTCACCAGGATTTTCTTCTGTCTGGCTTCACTCACCAGGACTTTCTTCTGCCTGGCTTCACTCACCAGGACTTTCACCTAGCTTCACTCACTAGGATTTTCATCTGGCTTCACTCACCAGGATTTTCTTCTGCCTGGCTTCACTCACCAGGTCTTTCCTCCTGTCTAACATCCCAGTTAGGACTTCCCTTCTTCAATCAACCTTGTATTGTCAAACATCGAAACTCAAACCAAGACTCAAGCTTGGTCAACTAGGTCAACCTTGACCTGAGGGATGTTGCACCAATAATCTCCCCCTTTTTGATGTTTGACAATACCAACACTATCACTTATAATACCACATGTAAGTTAGGCTAATCCCATAGCCTAAACCTTCTTCATGCCACTAGGTAATGAATACATAAGTTAAGCCCTTCATTTTCCCCCTAAGAGGTCAAACTCCCTCTAGGTAATGAAAGCCTAACTTACTCCCTTTCATTCTCCCCCTATTGGCACACATCAAACAATGCCCCATTTTTGGGCACACATCAACAAATTCACTTGTTGAAAACTCTCCCCCTGAAGAGTTGCTCATCGTTGTTCACAACTTTACTCGTTGGGATCAACACGATAATGAAGGTCTCATACCCTTCATTATCCTTAACCCTACATTCTCCCCCAATGTAGGCAAATGCCCATCCTTGAGTATTATCCACTTGAAACCACTTGAACAATGAGGATATCCACTCCCCATTAAAATTCAAACGCTCAACCTTGAGCATGTTCTTAACGAAAGGTTAACCACCTTCCAAGGTTCATGAAAAATAATTTTCATGTCTTTAAAAAGTCCCTCCCCCTAAAAACATGGTGGTAACTTCTGTCATTACACCAACAATGACTTGGAATCCCTAAAACTCTAGGAAACCCAATTTTAGAGGTTTTGAGGTTCAAATATTCAAAATTTGAAGCAAACCTCAACCTAAACTTCAACTTAGCCTTCCTTAACCAATCCATCATTGTTTTCCACACGAAAACACCCTTTTTATGTATACAAATGTATTTTCAGGGGTTTGGAATGTTGGTTGCTACTCGAAAAACCTAGAGGTTCCACTGTACAAAAATTTTGTACAAAGGTCTGAACCTTTTCCTAGCTACCATGTGTTCTTTTAAATTAAATTTTGGATCGCCTGCGAAACTTAACACGTTTGATCCAAAACTTAATCTATTTGTTCTTTAAGGTTTAGACTTGGATCTCCTGCGGAACTTAACACGTTTGATCCAAATCACCTAAGTTATTAATTCCATTAAATATTAATTTCCATAATTGGTTCCCAGTACTGACGTGGCGAGGCACATGGCCTTCTTGGATATGGGAACAACCACCACCGACTAGACAAAACCTTTTATGGAAAGCTAATATTTAATTTCCTAAAATAACTTTAGGTCAACCAAAAAGAACAATCAAATCACAAGGAAAAGAAAAATAAAAGAACACAACTTCGAAAAACATATTCGAAATACTAGAATCGTAAGCCTCTTGTATTTGGTATTATTTCCATAAATAACTAGCATGATGCGGAAAGGAAAAATTACTAGTTATACCTTCTAAAAGACCTCTTGATCTTCTACCGTATTCCTCTTCTAACCTCGGACGTTGTGTGGGCAACGATCTTCCGAGATGAGAACCACCAAGCACCTTCTTCTTCCTTGCAAGTTTCGGCCACCACAATTCTCCAAGAGAAGTAGAGGTCCGGCCACCACCACCACCAAGCTCCAAGGGATGCAAGAAACAAAACCACCTTTCTCTCCTTCTTCTCCTAGCTAGAACCGGCCACCATCAAGAGCTCCAAGAAAGGTTGCCGCCGGCCATAAGAAGAAGAGAAGAGGAAGAAGCTAGGGCCGCCACCAAGGAGGAAAAGAGAGGAAGAATAATAGAGTTGATCACCGTGAAGGCACCTCTACCCCCTCTTTTATAATCCTTGGTCTTGGCAAATAAGGAAATTTTAATAAAAATTCCTTAATTCTTTTGTCATAAAAAAGAAAAATTATTTTAATTAAAAAACAATTTTCTTCTTTTAATAATAATGGTCGGCCACTTCTAATTCCCCAAAACAAGGAAAATTTAATTCACACAAGAATTAAAACTTCCTAATTTGTTTCTAGAAATTTATAAAAATTTCTCCAATAATTTTTATCCCTTCATGATTGGTTAATAAAAAGGAAATTAAAATTCTTCTTTTAAACATGTGGATAATTTCCAAAAGGAAAGTTATCTCTAAAAATTAAAATCTCTTTTCAATCTACAAATAAGGAAAGATATCAAATCTTTTCTTAATCTTTTGTAGAAACTAATAAAAGAGAATTTTTAATTTTTAAACTTCTCTTTTAAATTATTATCATGGTTAAAAAGAAAAGTTTTTCTTAAAAAAAAATCTCCTTTCAATATACAAATAAGGAAAGATTTCAAATCTTTTCTTAATCTTTTGTAGAAATCTTTAAAAGGAAAGATTTAATTTTTAAACTCTCATTTAAAACTATGATATCCACATAAGAAATAATTTTAATAAAAAATACTTTTTAATATGATGTGGCCGGCCACCTAAACTTGGGCTCCAAGCTATTGGTCTTGGCCGGCCCTAGCTTGGGTTCCAAGCTAGCTTGGCCGACCCTATTGGTTGGGTAAGAAGGTGGGTATGTGGTGGGTATAAATCTCTATATATAAGAGGCTACGGTAGGGACCGAGAGGAGGAATTGGTTTTGGTCTCCCGATGAAATTAAGCTTCCCGTGTTCGCCCCGAACACACAACTTAATTCCATCAATAATAATTCATTCCACTAAAGAACTATTATTGAACTACCGCACCAATCCCAAATTACATTTTGGGCTCCTTCTTATTATGAGTGTGTTAGTCTCCCTGTGTTTAAGATGTCAAATGCCCACTAATTAAGTGAGTTACTGACAACTCATTTAATTAATATCTTAGTCCAAGAGTAGTACCACTCAACCTTATCGTCATGTCGGACTAAGTCCACCTGCAGGGTTTAACATGACAATCCTTATGAGCTCCTCTTGAGGACATTATCAACCTAGATCACTAGGACACAGTTTCCTTCTATAATCAACAATACACACTATAAGTGATATCATTTCCCAACTTATCGGGCTTATTGATTCATCGAACTAAATCTCACCCATTGATAAATTAAAGAAATAAATATCAAATATATGTGCTTGTTATTATATTAAGATTAAGAGCACACACTTCCATAATAACTGAGGTCTTTGTTTCTTTATAAAGTCAGTATAAAAGAAACGACCTCTAATGGTCCTACTCAATACACTCTAAGTGTACTAGTGTAATTATATAGTTAAGATAAACTAATACCTAATTACACTACGACCTTCCAATGGTTTGTTCGTTTCCATTATGGTCGTGAGTTACTGTTTATAATTTATAAGGTACTGATAACATGATCCTCTGTGTGTGACACCACACACCATGTTATCTACAATATAAATTAATTGAACAACTACATTTATCATAAATGTAGACATTTGACCAATGTGATTCTTATTTCTAGATAAATGTTTATACCAAAAGCTAGGCTTTTAGTATACACTCTAACAATCTCCCACTTATACTAAAAGACTAAGCTGCCATATCTGTAGCCATACATCTGATTCCCAACCCTTCAACATGTCCATCAAAAGCTCTCGCCTTAAGGACCTTAGTGAAAAGATCTATAAGTCATCATCTGATGCATTCTAGGCGGCAACAACTTCTCCTCGTTTATACGATTTCTCGTATTGGGTAGTACTTGCGCTCTATTGTGTTTACTTGCCTTATAGACTCATGGTTTCTTCGAGTTTGTTACTGCACCATTATTATTACAATAAATTGTAATAATCTTTGGACAAACTAGAAATCATATCTAAGTCTATCTTGAGGTAATTAAGTCATTCAGCTTTTATGGTTTTCTCAGAGGCTTGCCATATACTAAGCTTCTATGGTGGAGTCCAGAAAAACACCTATGCTTATCACTCTTCCATAGTTATGACTTTACCTCCTAAAGTAAACACAAAACCCCGAGGTTGACTTATTATTGTGCCTATCCGATTGGAAGTCAAAATCCATGCAACACACAGGGACTAAATTAATTGCCTTGTAAGCTAGCATATAATCTCTAGTTCCTCTAAGGTACTTTAATATATGCTTTACTGCAGTCCAATGTCCTTGTCTAGGGTTACTTTGATATCTGCTAACTATGCCCTTGACAAAACAGATTTCTGATCTCGTGCATAGCATACATTAGGTTGTCTAACTGCCGAAGCATAAAGAACTGCCTACATGTCCTCAATCTCCTTTGATGTCATCGGAGACATCTCGTTAGATAAAGACACTCCATGCTTAAAAGGTAAGAAACCTTTATAGGAGTTTTGCATGCTTAAAACGAGCAAGGATTTTTCTGATATATCAAGCTTAGGATAAGTATATTTTTCTTGCGATCCTTTGATCTCAAAAATATATACATTCTCCCAAGTCCTTTATATCGAATTATTTGGACAACCATACCCTTACTTCTGACAATATTTTGATATTGTTTCCAACTACCAAAAATGTTATCTACGTATAGTACAAGAAATACCACCACGTTTCCATCACACCTTTTGTATACACAAGACTTATCCGTTTACTCAATAAATCCATAGGTCTGGATTACTTTGATAAACTGGATGTTCCAAGACCTTGAAGCTTTGCATCAGTCCATAGACTGATTGAGCTTGCACACAAGATACTCTTAGCCCTTTGCAATGAACCCTTCTGGTTGCTTTATATGGATGCTTTCTTCAATACTTCCATTAAGGAATGTTGTCTTGACATCCACTTACCAAATAGATAAAAGTATCCGGATAGACTTAAGCATGGCTACCAGTGAAAAAGTTTCCTTTTTCATCTAGCCTTGCTTTGAAAGTTTCTACCTTCTTGTCTATCCCTCTTTTCCTATTATAGACCTTTTTATACCCAAAGGCTTTTACACCATTTGGTGGTTCTACAAGCTTCCAGATTTTATTAGAATACATATATTCTAATTCTGTTATTCATTACTCTTTGCCAAGATATTGCATCTTTATCTTGGAGTGCTTCGTCATATGTCCGGAGATCAGGTTCATGTCCTCCAGGGATCGAGTCCAAAAACTCTCCCAAAACATGAATCTTTTTAAGTTGCCTAACAACCCTCCCACTACGACAAGGCACTTTCTGCAATTGTGTATCATTTGTGATACGTGTTGCAGTTTCCTTGTGGTATCTCATCTTGTACAATTGGTACTAGATTAGACATGTCTTTTATTATTTCCTTAAGAACAAATTTTCTTATGGGCACGTGGTTTATTACATAGTCCTTTTCTAAAAATTGGTCATTGATGCTAACAATGACCTTATGATTTTTAAGACTATAAACCTACTTTCATTTCTCTAGAATAACCCACAAACAAGTGAATTCCTGTCCAACTTATCAGTGTCTCTCTTCAGCATATGTGCGAATATGCTTCGAAATAGGCTTACGCCTATTTAGCAATTCTATATGAGTAGAGAGTTCTGACTTTGGAAGGTACTATATTCACTTCCGTTTCCAGAGTATATCCTAAAAATGATTTTGGTAATATTCTAAATAACTCATCAATCTACTTATTTCCATAAGAGTCCTATACCTTCCTTTTTCTACACCATTCTGTTGGGGTGTACCAGGTGCAGTTAGTTGGAATTGAATCCCTACTTCTGATAAGTGACTCCTAAATTCTTCCAAGAGGTACTTGCCACTATGTTCTAACTATAGTGACTTTTACTTTAACATTTCTCCGCATCAGCCTTGTACTATTTGAACTAATCAAAGTACTTAGTCTTGCGGTACATTAAGTAAATTTATTTGTATCTTGAATAGTTGCCTATAAAATAGACGAAATATTCAATACTACCTCTTGTCTGGATAGTCATAGGATCACACAAATCAGAATGAACCAATTTCAATATATCTTTGACTCCATACCCCTTAAACTTAAAAGCTTCATGGTTATTTTTTCTTCCAAGTAAGACTCACAGGTTGGAAAGATTTCCACTACCAATGAACCCAAAAGTACATCAGCTACCAATGAATCCTACTCAAGTTAATATAACCTAGCCTTAGATGCAAAAGATATTAATGGTTCATTTCTGAATGTTGCTTTCTCTTAAAATTAGAAGATGTGTTACTAATTTCCATTTGTTGCATCGTAGGAGTTATTGGATTTATAAATTGCCAACCAACGTACCAGAACAGATAACTTCCCTCTTTTTCTTAATAACAACTTTGTTATTAAAAGAGGCAGAATATCAAGTTCTTTGAATAGTTTAGAAACTGAAAACTAGTTCTTTCTAAACTTGGTGCGTAAAGACAATTACTCAAAAATCCATGTTTTATTCTTATCAAAAGATAAACATCTCCCACTGCAACAGCTACCATTTTACAGTAGTGTCCATGTGAACGGTGTTTTAATTTTCATTTAGTTGCCGGATTTCCTGGAACCCTGCAATGAATTGTGGACATGATTGATGGCATCTGTATCTACACTCCAGGTTCTGGTAGATAACACCACTAAACATGTTTCAACTAATGAATTAAATACACCTATATTGTTCTTAGTTCTAAGAAGACAGTCTACCTTAATGTCCAAGTCCTATTTCCAATCATTACAATTGGGACTACTAAGTCTTTTCTATAGTATAACAACTAGGGGATTGACAAACATTTTAAATCCTAAGAATCACAAAAATATTTGGTCAAGATCAATTCTTTAAAATCCCCATGAATTTTGTATGCCACGATAGTGTGGACGTATACAAAATCAAAGAGGAGATTTTATCTATTAATTTTATTATCTCGTCAACTTTACTTTTTGACGAATAAAATTAATAGTTGATCTGTCTTTGATCAAATATTTGGTCAAAACTTTTTGAATTTAAAATAAAATATTGATTCCTCAAACAATATTATTTAAATTCACCAACACCTCAAACACCGTGAATTTTGCATGCCACGTTAGTGTGGACGTATACAAATTCAACATTTGTAAAAGGAGGGTTTTACCCATTAACTATCTTGTCAACGTATCTTTATGACAAATAAAATTATCTCAAACACCGTTAATTTTGTATGCCACGTTAGTGTGGACGTATACAAAATCAATCATTTGTAAGAGGGGTTTTAACCCTTTAATTTTATTATCTTGTCAACCTAGTTTTATGACAAATTAATAGTTGGTTTCATTTGGTCACACAAATAATAGCAGTGACTCCGATGGGAGGATACTATTAGATGTGTCTAAGTGTATACCATTACTTGACACTAAGTCCATTAATAAGATTATGCCCCTTCCGTTGGGGAAGATCACACGCTCTTAATTAACTTCCTATAGTCATCCAAAAATGGAAGTCTGTTCTAGTGATCCACAAACAAGCTCATCCGTTATGGAGGAAGGCACTGAGAGCCAACGCGAAGCTTGTTTGCATCACTTACAAACCAGTAATGGAGACCATGGGATTTATTTAAAATCCCTCTCCCACTTAGTTATTTATAAGCGAGGAATTTTAACTATGCTAGCCTACTAGTCATGTATACTAACATGCACACACACAATATAAAATAAATAAATAGAAAATCTAATTTTCAACTATTATGGCTTTTATCTCTAGTTGTCCTCCGTGTGTTGTCATCCCAAGCTGCTGCCATATTTGGCCACTGCCACCGGGTCTAGCTGTCGCATCCATCTTGCTCCTAGTTCCGCTGCGCCTCTGGTCCTTAGAAGGTTCCACGCTTTGTAAGATTCGATCCACGACATAAATAGAATTTTACATTTTGATCCTATATTCCATAAAAGGAATGTACATGTATCTAGATCAAAAATAAAATCCTAATAAAACTAAATACAGCTGCATTTTAATACAATCATGCACACACAGATAAATGCCCTTGACATGTCCAAGGGTCCAATCACACACATAATAACTAAAAGCCATAATAGTTGGATCCTGCATCCACAAAGTTAGCACATCCTACTATTAACCTGCCTAAATTATGTATGATATGTGCATAATTAAACTAATACCAAATACACAGAGGCAAAACCCTAGCTCTGATACCAATTGTTGGTTGCTACTCGGAAAACCTAGAGGTTCCACTGTACAAAAATTTTGTACAAAGGTCTGAACCTTTTCCTAGCTACCATGTGTTCTTTTAAATTAAATTTTGGATCGCCTGCGAAACTTAACACGTTTGATCCAAAACTTAATCTATTTGTTCTTTAAGGTTTAGACTTGGATCTCCTGCGGAACTTAACACGTTTGATCCAAATCACCTAAGTTATTAATTCCATTAAATATTAATTTCCATAATTGGTTCCCAATCTTGACGTGGCGAGGCACATGACCTTCTTGGATATGGGAACAACCACCACCGACTAGACAAAACCTTTTATGGAAAGCTAATATTTAATTTCCTAAAATAACTTTAGGTCAACCAAAAGAACAATCAAATCACAAGGAAAAGAAAAATAAAAGAACACAACTTGAAAACATATTTGAAATACTAGAATTGTAAGCCTCTTGTATTTGGTATTATTTCCATAAATAACTAGCATGATGCGGAAAGGAAAAATTACTAGTTATACCTTCTAAAAAGACCTCTTGATCTTCTACCGTATTCCTCTTCTAACCTCGGACGTTGTGTGGGCAACGATCTTCCGAGATGAGAACCACCAAGCACCTTCTTCTTCCTTGCAAGTTTCGCCACCACAATTCTCCAAGAGAAGTAGAGGTCCGCCACCACCACCACCAAGCTCCAAGGGATGCAAGAAACAAAACCACCTTTCTCTCCTTCTTCTCCTAGCTAGAACCGGCCACCATCAAGAGCTCCAAGAGAGGTTGCCACCGGCCATAAGAAGAAGAGAAGAGGAAGAAGCTAGGGCCGGCCACCAAGGAGGAAAAGAGACGAGAAGAATAATAGAGTTGATCACCCGTGAAGGCACCTCTACCCCTCTTTTATAATCCTTGGTCTTGACAAATAAGGAAATTTTAATAAAAAATTCCTTAATTCTTTTGTCATAAAAAGAAAAATTATTTTAATTAAAACAATTTTCTTCTTTTAATAATAATGGCGGCCACTTCTAATTCCCCAAAACAAGGAAAATTTAATTCACACAAGAATTAAAACTTCCTAATTTGTTTCTAGAAATTTATAAAAATTTCTCCAATAATTTTTATCCCTTCATGATTGGTTAATAAAAAGGAAATTTTATAAACTAAAATTCTTCTTCTAAACATGTGGATAATTTCCAAAAGGAAAGTTATCTCTAAAAATTAAAATCTCTTTTCAATCTACAAATAAGGAAAGATATCAAATCTTTTCTTAATCTTTTGTAGAAACTAATAAAAGAGAATATTTAATTTTTAAACTTCTCTTTTAAATTATTATCATGGTCAAAAAGGAAAGATTTTCTTAAAAATAAAATCTCCTTTCAATCTACAAATAAGGAAAGATTTCAAATCTTTTCTTAATCTTTTGTAGAAAGCTTTAAAAGGAAAGATTTAATTTTTAAACTCTCTTTTAAAACTATGATATCCACATAAGAAATAATTTTAATAAAAAATACTTTTTAATATGATGTGGCCGGCCACCTAAACTTGGGCTCCAAGCTATTGGCCGGCCACCTTAAGGCCAACCTTTAGGCTTGGCCGGCCCTAAGCTTGAGCTTCAAGCTTAGCTTGGCCGGCCCCTATTGGTTGGGTAAGAAGGTGGGTATGTGGTGGGTATAAATCTCTATATATAAGAGGCTACGATAGGGACCGAGAGGAGGAATTGGTTTTGGTCTCCCGATGAAATTAAGCTTCCCGTGTTCGCCCCGAACACACAACTTAATTCCATCAATAATAATTCATTCCACTAAAGAACTATTATTGAACTACCGCACCAATCCCAAATTACATTTTGGGCTCCTTCTTATTATGAGTGTGTTAGTCTCCCTGTGTTTAAGATGTCAAATGTCCACTAATTAAGCGAGTTACTGACAACTCATTTAATTAATATCTTAGTCCAAGAGTAGTACCACTCAACCTTATCGTCATGTCGGACTAAGTCCACCTGCAGGGTTTAACATGACAATCCTTATGAGCTCCTCTTGAGGACATTCTCAACCTAGATCACTAGGACACAGTTTCCTTCTATAATCAACAACACACACTATAAGTGATATCATTTCCCAACTTATCGGGCTTATTGATTTATCGAACTAAATCTCACCCATTGATAAATTAAAGAAATAAATATCAAATATATGTGCTTGTTATTATATTAGGATTAAGAGCACACACTTCCATAATAACTGAGGTCTTTGTTTCTTTATAAAGTCAGTATAAAAGAAACGACCTCTAATGGTCCTACTCAATACACTCTAAGTGTACTAGTGTAATTATATAGTTAAGATAAACTAATACCTAATTACACTACGACCTTCCAATGGTTTGTTCGTTTCCATTATGGTCGTGAGTTACTGTTTATAATTTATAAGGTACTGATAACATGATCCTCTGTGTGTGACACCACACACCATGTTATCTACAATATAAATTAATTGAACAACTACATTTATCATAAATGTAGACATTTGACCAATGTGATTCTTATTTCTAGATAAATGTTTATACCAAAAGCTAGGCTTTTAGTATACACTCTAACATGGAATGGTTACCTAGACTAAAATAGGTTCAAAAATGCTGATTTTGGCTGGGAAGGTCTGATTTCAGCATCTTTGAACGATTAGAGTTGGGTTCCAATCGATTGAACCCTGCTGAATCGATCCACTGATCGATTCAGTCTTCTTGGATCGATCGGCTGATCGATCCAGCGAGCTTCTGCTCGCGAGAAATACCTTCTCAATCGATCGGCTGATCGATTGAGGCACTCCAATCGATCCACTGATCGATTGAAGGCCTGAAATTGCTGAAATTCAATTTCAGCCAATTTCAGAAACCCCTAGAAAATTCTACAAAATTTCAAAAATCGTAAAAATTTGTGTAGACATATTTAGGGTATAATTTATCATGGAAAAATAGTTTTCTATGAAAATACATCATATTTTCAAAGATTGACATAAACTTGGGAACTTGCAAAAACTTTAGTGTTTTCTTCAAGTTTGTGTCTAACTATTCAATGGTGATTACTATCAAAAGATAGCCTTCACCAAGGTTTTTCCAAAATTATTTTAAAAACATTTTCAAAACCAATATCCCACCATATTCCTTGGGCTTAATGCACATTACTTGTACATTAGCTTTTCCAATGATGGGAAAACACATAACTATATGTTTTGATGAATTTAAAACTCAAAAAAATGCACTTAATCAACATCTTGAGTTTTGTTCATCATCCTAACATCTCACTTGTATCTAATGTGCACTAAAACACATACAAGTCATCTTATTGGTCTTTGTGAGATATAAAGTTTGGTTTTGCCCTAATCTAGGGATCATGCATATCTATCTAGGTATTTTGTGGATATTGAACATCCACTTATGATGTTATTTGTTAATACCACTTGTTGACAACACTTGTTGAAAACACTTGTTGATAAATGCCATTTGTCCTTGCTTTTAAGGAATTAAACATAATGCATGATAATGTTATGACATACATCAAAATGAAATAGCTTTCAAAAGAAAGATTCCTATAATTACATGATGTATGTATGACATGACATGGTATTTTTGTATTTTTCATAATAAGTCATGAATGAAAAATATAAAACTAAATATGGTGTCATGGCATGTGATGGGCAAACATAACATGGCAAGGTTTAGCATAAATAAAATTGCCTAGATTACTTATCTAAGTATCCTTAATCTTAGCTAACTTAAAAATTAAACCTAGATTGCCCAAAAGTGCTTCAAGAAAATGCCAAAACCTATATTGTCATTTCTAATTCTCTTGATTAATTTTTTCCAATTGAAATTAAGTGTATTCCTCAAATATTGGCAAATTTCATTTTTCCACAAGGGTAGCACTTTAAATTAAGGCTTAGATTGACCTTAAATTTCCTAAGAACATACCAAAATCCCAACTTGGCAGTTCCTATGATTCTCCCAATTTGTGTCACTTAAAATATCATCCAATTTATCAAATTGTGACACATTTTACTCTTCCCAAGAGTAAACATAAATCCATTTCATTTTCAAAGGTTAATAATAACCTTGAAAATGCTCCTTGAGTGTCAATTTCTTCAAAGTTGGGTTAACTACCCTTCTTCTTAGAGTTGACACTCTTTAACCCTTCTATGGGGTAGAGAAGATGCTCTTAGGAACCCAAAACCTATTGGTGCTCCTTGGATGCTCTAGGTATTCACTAGGGATAACTTCCCTAGATACCTTCCTAGTGACCTTGTTTGGCTTCTTAGAAGCCTTGGTCACTTTTTCTAGGTCAACTCTAGGGATAGCCTCCCTTGTGACCTTGTTAGTGACTTTCTTAGACTTCTTAGAAGTCTTAGTCACATTTGTTGTTGCAAAGATACTTCTAGGGATGACTTCCCTTGTATCCTTGACTTGACTTCTAGACTTAGGGTTGGTTCCATAGCTATATGGAACCCTATGGTACGAAATTTCATCCTTCTTAGCCTTAGATTTGTATCCCAAACCTCTATGGCCATTGGATGACTTTGATACTCCTAGACCTAGATTTTCACCCTTAGACCCTTGTGTCATATTTGTGATTTTTCTAAGGGTCTTCTCTAATTTATCAAGTCTTGACCTCAAGACTTGATTTTCCTTCCATAATCCCTCAACCATAGATTTTTCACTAAAATCATGATTTTTCTTTTTCTTAGGTACATACCTAGAATCCTTAGGGTTCTTACCTAAGTTTCTATCTACCTTTCTAACCCTAGATTGAGAGGTTTTGGCATGATAAGCTACATGATTTTCCTTAACGCTATCATGCTTCCTATTTTCATGGTAAATAGCATTAAAATGATATAAATTTGACCTAGCATGTTTTTTACCATTTTGCAAGGAAATAGGCTCAATAAAAGATACCTCCTTTTTTACCTTGGAGGCTCCCCCTTGAGTTGAGCTTCCTCCATGAGCCTTGACCACCTTCTTCCCATTAAGGCATTGACTTCGGTAATGCCCCTTTTGATTGCAAGAGAAGCACACAATGTGCTCCTTGCTCTTCTTTGTTCCGGGAATGGTCTCCTTGAGTTTCTCCTTGTCCTTTAATGCCACTTGACCCTTCTTCTTGGCCAATTTAGGGCATTTGCTCTTGTAATGCCCATGTTCCCTACATTCAAAGCATATAATATGATTTTTATTATTAATTGAAATGTTTATACCTTTTTGTGTAGGGATGACACTTTCTCCTTTGGATCCGGAGGTAGAAGCTTCCTCTTGATCCGAAGATGATATTCCTCCATTTGATTTTGCTTGACTTGTGGAGGTGGAAGATTCTTCATCCTCTTCTTCTCTTGACCCGGATGTGGAGGATTCTTCTTACTCTTATTCCGGTGTCAATGAAGATTGCTCTCCCTCAATCCTAGAGGTGGAGGCTTCATCTTCTTCTTCATCTTCATCCTCTTATACATGAAACAAGGAATATACTCCTTCCTTGCTCTTTTGATTGCTCTCCTTTGAGGATGAAGCTTCTTAGACCTCCTCTTCGGAGGTTGAGCATCTCTCAACCTCGGAGTCCTCCTTTTCTTGGTTTTGATCCATTGAGTCGCCCTCTTTGGATTCTCCTTGATTTGGTGCAGTGGAGGGGATCTCATGAATCCTTGTCAATTTGCTCCAAAATTCCTTGGCATCTTCAAACTCTCCAATTTGCTCCAGGATGTTGCTTGGCAATAAATTGACCAAAAGCTTGGTCACTTTGTCATTGGCCTCACATCTTTGGATTTGTTCTTGGCTCCACTTGCTCCTCTTGAGTACTTTGCCCTTGGAATTTGTGGGAGCTTCAAAACCTTCCATGAGAGCAAACCATTGCTCTATCTCCACCATTAAGAAGTTTTCAATCCTTGATTTCCAAAGATCGAAGCTTGTAGATGTGTATGGTGGAGGCACCCTCGTGTCGAATCCGAGTCCATCTCGGAATTCCATTTGAAGTTGAGCTTCTTGTGATGAAGTCTTCGACTTGTAGAATTGCTCCAACTTCTTCACCCTCTAGCTTTGCTTGTTTTGTTTGCCCCTTCCAGCGATGATTCCGGTGAAGAGCGGCCTCGCTCTGATACCACTTGTTGGGACCGAAAAGTAGCTAGAGGGGGGGGGGGGTGAATAGCTCATCGCGTGCTAGGTGCTCGTTGTTGCTTGTTTCTTCAAAGATGCGCAGCGGAAATACAAGAAACAAATCACACAATGCTAACAAGGTTGGTTTACTTGGTATCCACCTCACAAGAGGTGACTAGTCCAAGAATCCACACCTACTCACGCACCCTCCACTAATAAAACCCTCCTTTTCGGTAACTACCGAAGGCGGAGAAACCCTACAAGTTCACACTATAAGAAGAAGGGGAAACGATACAAAATACAAACACAAAGCTTACAATGAGTACAAGAAAACCCTAACCCTAGCTTTCTTCCTCTTGCAATAGATCCGCCTCTTGACTTGGAAGAACCTCCAAGAACTTCAAGAACTGGTGTGGAGAGCTCTGTGGAGTCGTTGATGAAGATCTGAACTCTGTCGTGGAAGCGATACAGAAGGAAATGAACGCCTGCGGCTTAAATCGACGCTAACGGTCGAATCCCGATCGATTGGAATGCTCCCAATCGATCGGGGAGGCTTTGGATCGATCCACGGATTGATCCAGAGCGCCTCTGTGCTCTGGGAAAACGCCTAGATCGATCCACGGATCGATCTAGCGCTTATCGCGCGAACCAGCAGCGTCCCAATTGATCGGCTGATCGATTGGGACCTCTGGATCGATCCACTGATCGATCCAAAGGCTCTCTGTTCGCTGGGAAAGGCCTGAATCGATCCACTAATCGATCCAGAGGCTTTCTGTTCGCTGGGAAAAGCCTGGATCGATCCACTGATCGATCCAGCTCTTGGTTTTTGCCCAAAACCAAGTCCCAAGCCTCTCAAACTAACATTCGATCAACCTTGACCTGTTGGTACATCATGCCTAGCATCTGGTCACTCCCTTGACCTGCCAGGACCCCTTACCAAGTGTCCGGTCAATCCCTTTGACCCACTTGGACTTTTCTCTTCGTGCCAAGTATCCGGTCACTCCCTTACCTACTTGGACTTCCACCAGATGTCTGGTCAATCTTGACCGATCTGGATTTCCTCATGCTAAGTATCCAGTCAATCCCTTGACCTACTTGGAGTTCCACCAGATGTCTGGTCAATCTTGACCGATCTGGATTTCCTCATGACAAGTATCCAGTCAATCCTTTGACCTACTTGGACTTCCCAACACCAGATGTCCGATCATCCTTGATCCATCTGGATTTTCCCTGTGTCTGGCTTCACTCACCAGGTCTTCCAATCTGCCTAGCTTCACTCACTAGGACTTCTCTTCTGCCTGGCTTCACTCACCAGGTCTTTCACCTAGCTTCACTCACTAGGATTTTCACCTGGCTTCACTCATCAGGATTTTCTTCTGTCTGGATTCACTCACCAGGACTTTCTTCTGCCTGGCTTCACTCACCAGGTCTTTCTTCTGCCTGGCTTCACTCACCAGGACTTTCTTCTGCCTGGCTTCACTCACCAGGTCTTTCACCTAGCTTTACTTCTTCTGCCTGGCTTCACTCACCAGGACTCTCTTCTGCCTGGCTTCACTCACCAGGACTTTCTTCTGCCTGGCTTCACTCACCAGGTCTTTCACTAGCTTTACTCACTAGGATTTTCACCTGGCTTCACTCACCAGGATTTTCTTCTGTCTAGATTCACTCACCAGGACTTTCTTCTGCCTGGCTTCACTCACCAGGACTTTCACCTAGCTTCACTCACTAGGATTTTCATCTGGCTTCACTCACCAGGATTTTCTTCTGCCTGGCTTCACTCACCAGGTCTTTCCTCCTGTCTAACATCCCAGTTAGGACTTCCCTTCTTCAATCAATCTTGTATTGTCAAACATCGAAACCCAAACCAAGACTCAAGCTTGGTCAACTAGGTCAACCTTGACCTGAGGGATGTTGCGCCAACAATCTAAACAAGTCAAGCTCGAACCAAGTTCAAGCCAAGCTCGAACCAAGCTCAAGCTAAGCTCGAATCAAGCTCAAGCCAAGCTCGAACCAAGCTCAAGCCAATCTCGAACCAAGCTCAGGGCAAGCTTGAATTGAGAGCTCGATAACATCTAAACAAGTCAAGCTCAAGCTCATAAAAAATAAACCAAGCCAACCTTGAACAATCATTTCAAAAGCTTGGTTCATTTTAAGCTCGGCTCGGCTCGACTCAGTTACCTTATCAAACAAGCTTGAACACCTTATAGTTCGGTTCCGCTCGGTTCAGCTTGTTTACAGCCCTAAATGAGCAGGTTAGTTAGATGGAAATCCAAATTGCTAAACACTCAATTGAGAAATAAAAAAAAATGAAAGAGAGAAGAAAATAATAAAAAAAATAAAGATAATGAAAATTTTAAGTTAGCTGATGTAGTGTATGATGAAAAATAATTATTTAAATTTAATAAAATAAATAATTTACTATAAATTTTAAAGATATTATAGAAAAACTCATGTGGATATTCTAAGTGCATCCACACAAGCTTATGTAAAATCAGTTATTATCCTAAATTTTACATTTTTTATTAAAAAAATACTTATATCAGATTTTTCTTTTAATTCTTTAAATTTAGATTTATGCTACGGTATTATTCAATTATAGAAAATAAAACTCTTCATCGTCAAAATAAAATAATATTTCTTTTCAATCTCTCTTCTTTCTTTTTAATCTCTCCAATTAAACTCTACTATTACAAATATAATAATAACAAGAGTTGAAGAGAGAAGAAAATAATTTAAAAAATAAAGATAATGAAAATTTTAGAGTAGATGTATTGTGTAGTGAAAAATGATTATCTAAATTTAATAAAGTAGATGGTTTATCTTAAAAAACTTATGTGTTGGTTCATAGGTTTTTATCCTAGCAAGGCACCATGTGGTGATGGTTGTGCATGTCCACCGAATATGGAAGAAGTTTAAGTTACCTTGCTTCAAATCTAGAGAGGATTCTTGTTGCCCCAGGGCGTAGTGAGATGGTGAGCGCATGACATCTCTAGTGTAATGGTCAGGGGTCGATTCTCAGGAACTGACGACCTGAGATTTATCTCACCATGCGCCTATGACCTGTGTAACTGCATGCACCTTCCTCCATATCCATGGGGCTAGCACTAGGGGGACCGCTAAAATAGCGAATCTATTTTTTTTTAGAGAGGATTATTGTTGTCTCCTCGGGACAGATAATTGGATAGTGCATGAGGTATTGCCATCATGAGATTTGAGATCAATTCCTGACTAGTAATCAGGTTCTTACCTTCTTTCATGCATTAGTCATTACTCGGACTAGTAGTTATTCATGATTGACCTCCCTTCACATAACTAGGAATCAACTGTGAGGGACACTTAGGCTCCGTTTGGCTTGTGGGATAGGATAAATGGTGTAGGTGGGATAGGTATTAATGGTGTGATAAATAATCCCTTGGGAGAGCCAATGATTATTTATCACACTATTAATCCTTATACTATTAATCATATCTCACCTACCAAACATTCTCTATCACACCAATAATCCCTAACACCATTAATCCTATCCTACAAACCAAACGGAGCCTTAGAGTGAGTGTTATCAATTTTTTACCACCATACGAAGGATTCTTGGTACCCCGAGGGGCAAGAGTATTTCCCAACCCTCCTTGAGATGCAGTACCTCCACACACCTATTGGCTGCCGGAGATATTGGGTGATCTCATTAAGGAACTAAGCAGGTCGAATTCCACCTACTCATACCTCTTCGCGCGGAAGTTCTCTCCAAACTGCCTTGATCCCCTGCTTAACCTCGCTGACAGTGTTATATTTCAAGATTGAGTGCTCCATTCTTGGTTGCAGTCTTCTGTTGAAGGTCCTGGCGCAGAGGCAAATGTCTGAGGTAATGACACAATCTGCTATCTCTAATTGTTATTTATTCCATGAAACATCTTGGTCATTGTAGCAATGGTTGCATGGGTCCATGGGATGAAGACTATATTCGAGTTTATCGCTAAACCTCTTACAAATTGAAGATAGTACTTTGTCTAGAATTTTCATTAGCAGCTCTCATCTCACTAATACTTCAATTGGTAGTGTTCATTTTAGCTGTCTTCAATCTTTAGTGTTTTGGCCAATTATCCCTTTCTTTATTTGTGCCACAAGGTAATCTCTTGATATATTGCTGAAAGCAAAGGCATCACTTCATGGTGAACTAATACTCACCAAGAGAAGTCTCCTTAACCAAAAATGTTTAAGCCCGTATTCATAGTAGCTAATTCATCTAAGGTTATAAAACTTTTGTATTGGTCCATAACTCATAACTCACCGTGCTGGACTAAATTGCGATGCCACACTAAAACTCTAGTAAACATATCCACAGATATCGAGTTTTGTCTACATCCATAACTCACCAGCCTGATGGACTAAATTGGGTTATCAAGTAAACATATCCAGGGACATCAGAAAAGCATTTTATTGGGTTTTGTCTAAAGATTAGTTTTTTTTTAACTTTCATTTTCCCTAGCTGAACTCATTGAGGTTAAACTCCTCGTAAAAAAGATATATCTTTTTTGGCAGAAGTAAATTTGCATATGAAAGAAACTATGATAATAAGACCTTAATTTTATCATTTCTTGAAGTTTTGTTCTTGACTCTGTTTCAATGTTTTCTTATTCTCTGCAGAGCTTGATGAGAGTAAATGGCTAAAGCTGATCCATCCCTTCCTCTTCATTTGTAAACACCTACCTGGGCTTAAGTGAGGCATCTGAGTTGTTACTATCCTATGCGTGATACATAATGCAGTCCCTTTGTTTGTCCATAGTGGTCAATAACAACTGTATATATAGTTTCAACACCTTCTCTCCAAACTGTTTTTTTTTCCCCTAGTAACTTTACCTTTCAAGATCATATTCGCAATCTCTAGATTATACAAAGTCACTAATAGCAGCTTTTGAACGCATTGATTAAAAGACCCAAAAGATTCTTACTTCCATGCTTTGAGTTGGTAGCTTCTTTACCCTTTAGTTTGAGTTTCTTAACAAAAAGGTAAGCAAAATCGAAGGGAATCATCTTTCTTCTCTCTTTTATCTTCTGTATAATATCTTTCCTTTCCCTTTCATCATAACCACTATTAAATCACGTTTGTTCCTAGTTCAGAAATTTAAAAAAAAAAAAAGTTTGTGATGGCATTCAATTTCAAATAAGAAGTATCAAATTCCTTATCAAATATCCAACATTAAGATCAAATAAGAAAACTATACTTCTTAAGACTTGATTGTCCAAATAAGCTAGAAAAACTCCATTTCACCCTTTGAGAATTTATATTACTTTTTTTAAAAAAACTTTACAACTTCTTGATTATGCCCAATAATATTGTTATTTGAGAGAATAATAATGTGTCATGGTTCGATCATCTAGTGTGACATATTCTGATGTAGAATTTAGTGAAATAGTTTGGATTAGACAATCGTGAACTGAAATACCTATGGGTGAAAAAAAGTCAATGAGTTTGTTTTACGATCAAGGTATGGACGAACTTACAAGGATGATGAAAACTGCAAGGTCAATTGTCAATGATTTGCTATTACGTTTTCATGATTTATCCTTGGGGATCGATAAATTTTTTTTATAAAATCAGATCGATCACTTCTTAATTAATAGTTAGAGTTGACACCTTCACCACTACTACTTACTACTTAATATATTATTGTTAAAATAATTTTATTCTAAATTAAAGTGTAGATTTTACTCTTTTTAATTATCATCCAACCTATTTACTTTTTAATAAAAACAAATATGGGATATTTTGATATTAATAAAATCTTTTAAAAAATAAGTTTTAAAACATTTTTAAAATTATTCAGATTGCTAATACGACCCTATACTTAGTCCATAGTTCTACCTGCATTCTCATTGGTCAAAGGTGGTACCCACTGCTGGGACCCCCTGCCAGATGCTGACAGACCGAAGAGTCCATTCGTGACCGCGTTCGATGACCCAGAACTGTTTAAATATCCAAAGCCAGAAACAAAGTCCACGCTTCCGCTCGCTTCTTCTTCGATCCATCCGTCCAATCGGCCGCAGAGAGGAGAAGAAGAGAGCGAATCCGATCGAGAACGACGAATATGGAATCGAGATCCACGGCGGCGGCCGCCGCGGCGGTGGCGATATTTTTGGCGGTAATGATGGCAGGGTCGGCGGAGGCCGGCGACCACAACGCCGTCTTCAGCCCGTGCGACGACGCGACGGTCCGGCGGCGGGATGGATTCTCCTTTGGGATAGCCTTCTCCAATCTCAACTCGTTCTACGTTAACCAGAACCGGACCTTGCAGCTCTCCCCCTGTGACAACCGCCTCTCCCTCTCCTCCCGCGGCGCTCAGCTCGTGGTCTTCCGCCCCAAGGTCGACGAGATCTCTCTCCTCACTGTCAACACCACCACCAACCCTTCTGTAAGATCTCGAATTCCCTCTTTCCAATCTCCTGCTGTTCGATTATGTTCCGGGATTTCGCTAGGGCTTTTGCTTGGATGGAACCGTTTTGAATTGCCGGCCTCCCAATTAAGTCGGTAATCTCAATAATAGGGTTTTAAAATTGTAGAAATAGTCCAGAAAAGTGAGGTTCCATGCGTTGGAATCGCTTGCTAGTTTCTTTGCTTGCCGCACACATAAACTTTCCTTGTGGAACGTGCTGTAGGAATCAAAGTGCCTTCTTTTGAGCCTCCTCTACAAATTAGTGCCTTGATGCCATGGTTGTAAGTAATTAAAGAAAAAAAAAATCTTGTCTCCACAGTGAATTGTATCTTGAATCATAGATTTTGATAAGTCCAGCTTAATTGTTGTATAAATAGCATGAAGGTTTAAAAATAAGAATTTTTAACTTGTAGCCGTCAACACAAGGGCTTGAGTGGAGTAGGCATACGGACTACATCTTTTCTCAAAATTCCTGAGTCACTCCATGATGTTTGTTGATAGTTGTAGCAAAAGAGTGTCACTGAAAATTAAGCTACTTATCTGGAGATATTAATGGTGTTTAATTTTTCCTTTGTCTTTTTGTATTTCAATCCAAAGCTGCTTAGTTCATGACATGTTTCCTTGATTCCTGAAATCCTCTTATTTAACTATTACATTGTTATTCTTCTCCATGATAGTCCTTTACCAATAGTGGCTTTAGTCCATTCATCATCAAATTATGTTGGCCCAACCTTTGATATTTAGACTCTTCATCTACGCTTTCCTTACCCATGTTGGCACCGAACATCACCACTCAAACACTGACACTCGAAGTGGGCACTCTATATAACTATTGATTATGTGTAAAAATTTATAAAAATAATCATGTTGAACATCAGCTCCACACCCATGTCATATAATCATGCCTAAGTTCAAGTAGCATAAGTTCCAACTATTTGAAATTTGCTAAATGAATTTTATCAGCTTTATTTTAGGTTATATCAATAATAACGCTCAATTAATTAAATATTTTATATATGTATATATATATATATATATATATATATATATATATATATATATATATATATATTTTGACGGCAAAATATATAGGTTTTTTTTCACGTTTATACCATAATATGCACCCTTTTTGGGCCAGAAAAGATTATTGTGTTAGAACTGATATGCTTCTTCCTCTAGTTTTACATGTATACTTGTGCTTAACGGAAGCTTCATAATACTCGCATTGTCCATCATTTTTTGTAATATACATACGGAAGTAAGCTTTCACTTAGGTAAAGACAGGTTTCAAACCGAGAACCTTGGCAATAACTTTCAATATGCACCATAGCTTTGTATCATTTACATTTTGGTCGTTGATTTGTTTGCTTTTTTCAGATCAACGATACTGTGGGCTACATGGTAGCATTTGCTGGAAGGAAGTATGCAGCAAGATCATTCCCAATTTTAGTTCGTAACAGTTCATATGCCATCACCAGCTTTACCCTGGTACAAACATGTTTATGAACTCCAATCCCTGCTAATGAAACTAGAACACCTCAAATCACAAAAATTAAACTCTTTTGTTTTTTCTTCCAGATACTAGAATTCCACAAAGGCACCCTTCAGAATTTATACTGGAAGACTGATTGCTCTGCCTGTTCAGGATCCTCATCCAAAGTTTGTCTTGACCAGGGCTGTGCCAATAGGGCATCCGATTGCAGCCACCAGGATTGCAGCATCGGCATTCAGTTGGCTTTCTCGGGCACCGATAAGCATGAGGTGCCACTCAACTCATGGTATGAGGTGTCCAATCTCCAGCAGTATTCCCTCTACGGGCTATACTCAAATCTGAAAGCATTGATTCCCTCCTGATATCCATAAACCAAGTCATGAAGCCACAGAATTCTGCTTGTATTCTAGTTACCATGTTGTATTTTAAGGTTGTTTTTTTGGTGTTTCTAAACTTTGAGTCTTATAAAGTTGTTAAACATGCATAGTGATTGTCTTTTCTTCTGGTTCTCACAATTTCTTTTGTTTATTATTGAAATAGTTTCAACTTCATAGTACCATATCTTGTACTGCAAATATTGTAGACTAATTTGTAAGTGGTTTATGAATTGATATCTTCTCTTTTAAACAAAAACTAAGTAATCCTAATATGCGAAGGAAGAATTTGTGCATATTCATAGATGTAAGAAGGCAATCTGGTATATCAATGAGCAACATTCTCAATATTTGAGATCCCGTTGCTTGCCCAGGGTTTTACCTTGCCTATGATCTCTAACTGAAGCTGTAAAGGTCCTCACAAAAGCCAAGCTGTAAAGGTCCTCACAAAAGCCTCACGATATGTTACAATGGTACCAGCTCCGGTCCTTCTACATAGGAGGCCCGGGGCGGAAAATTTTTTTTTTTGAACCCTCTCAAATCATGGGCCTAGGGCCATCGTCCAATGCCACCCTCCTCCAGGGCTGGCCCTGGATGGTACCTTAGCTCATGAATATTACCTCAGGTATCATCTATATCAACAAGTTTCTCATGCGAGTCAATGAGAACGATAACTTTCATCCTAAAAAATTTTAAACAATGAATTGTCTCATATACAATGTCATTGTATAGTTCCATAACCGATATGTGAACTTACTCTCCCAAAACTCATCACAAACTTAGCAAGCATATGAATTTGTTATGCATCAAAATGTGCAATACATTCCAATGAATTTATCAAACCAAGATGAAAAATTATCATCTTCTAGAATCTACGCAATTCCAAAGCATCTTCTAGGTGCCAAAATGATGGATGATAAAGTTCACAACCCTAATCATCACCATACAAAAATCTTCCAAAATTGATTCATTTGACACTTGCACCATGATCGAGCCTCTATATGTGGCCCTATATGGCAATATTATCATCTATTGCACAAAAGAAGACAAACATTTGAAGAATTGTATATCAATTCAAGGTCTTTTAATGAAAATTGTTTCCTCTATAGAAAGGCTCGAAGACTATTGATTTTTTGAGACATAGCTTTCCTTTTTCTTTTCCTCCATGAAGAATTTGACATGAACGACTTCCTCACTAAATTTGAGAAAACTAATAATCCCTATGACTGAAGTATCAAAGATCCAGCAACAAAGGAAAAGTTCAATTTAAGCACAAATGAGGACGATGGCATTGTGGTTTGACACAAGTATCTAAAGATTATCCACTGGCAAGCCCTTAAACTGTCAGTTTTGGATGAAGAAATGTTTGCCATGGCATGTGTCGGAGACATCATGATCCTACATTGTTGATGCCAAAATAGACAGTCTTCCGTTGAAAGGCGTTGATAGCGTAATCTGCTCGAAACTGACCAAAGTGCGAGTTAAAGCGGATGCCGTAGCCGAGACCGAGTCCAAAGCCAGGTTTTCCTTTTCGTTGGGCAGGATTACCTGAGCATTCATCCAAATAAGAAAGCATGCTACTAAAGAAAATAGGACTAATTCGCACTGTCAACATGAAGGATATTATGAATAAGCACCCATGAAAACCATGCGAGTCGAGATTAATGAAATGACAATCTTTTAACGATATAGGGAGAGTAAACCATAATATGGTAATAAAAGGTAGTCTCAACAAATAATCAATCTCGAGAAATAAAAATAAATCATTGTTATCAAGTTGTATTTTTATTTCATAAATAGACATCATGTAAAAGAGGATGAATCGAGCAAAACAACAATTGTTTTATCTCGCTTCTTTCCCGGCTTCTTTTTTCTCTACTACCACTCATGGTTTCCAATTCCAGGTGATTGTAACACATTCACCTGAGGATGAGAAGCTACAGATAACTGAGGAGAGGCCAAGCTTTCAATGAAACAAGTGGTTTCATCACAGCATATATCACTATTGATTCTCCAAAAACGACAAAAAAAAAGTCAAACATTTTCACTTAGTCAAGGCCACTAGTCTGCATGAACTAGTATTCGTAAGAAAAAATTCATTGACTCAGCTGTGATGACACTGGATTCAAAATATTGCCTATTAAACTAGAGAATTTTTAGATAATATATATATCCATGGAAAAAAGAGCAACAATGAAATCTCAAGTGCCTTGAAAAAATTTCATATTATCAGTGGTAAGGAATTTCCAAACTCCTATATATAAGGGAAAAGTTATAACAGAACTACCAACAAAACCTCAAAATCCATGTGCAGCTCAATTTACGATGTGAATTTGGATCATGGTTACAACATCTAGACCATTAGATGGATTCTTTACATGGTAACTTCCATTCCAACAAGAATGCATATATATTTTCCATTGTTGTGCAGTGATGGATATCAAATAGGCAAACATTACCTGGAACGTGACGAGCAGAGCCCAAGTCAGTTCCAAAGTCCATGAAGATGGCACTTTCTAATTCCTTGGTCTATGACAAAAATAAATGGAGCAATTAAACTAAATCCAAATGAAATAGAGTATTTGTATGATTCCATCACAAAACAATTAAATATCGTCTCACCCTCACGTGGAAAAGGACATTTAAAGTAATAACTATTGTAAACACACTCAAAAAAGATTTTTATGTCTATACATCTACAATCATAATTGCATAAATCTAGTAGCAAAGCATAGTTCCAGCATCAGAACATGCGCATACCAATTGCATGTAAAATTTAGAAGAACCTAGCAATTGGTAGGGCTGTGAATGAGCCAACTTCTTGTTCTTGCAGGTGTTTTTAAGCTTATCTCAATTGAAATTCCTTCAAGGTTAGCTCAGGCTCAGCTACTTAGCAAGTCAACCTTAACTTGTGTTCTTGTTTCAATCTCTAAATGAGGAGTTAATGAATAGGCAAATACGAATTGAATCATTTCTAAGCACTTGAGCAGACCTATTTAAAGGCTTCATATACATGCTTAAATGTCAGTAAATTGCCTTCATTATCAATTTCTCCATATACATGCTTAACTGTCAGTAAAATGTCTCCATTATTAATTTCTCCATATATACTCATAGCAAGTTCATTGATGCTTGATGATAGTTTCAAAAGCTTATAAACACAACCAAATAGCATTACTTTGTTATAATTTTAATTTCAGAGATCGTAATGTAGGTTCGATTTTGAATGTTTGATCTTGATTGCAATTCAAGCCTCAGCTTTGGTCCAATTTCCCCTTGAATCAAGGAGATCATCGTGGAACATTCTAGATAAGATGTAGTCAATTCCAAATTTAAACAAGTTCAAGACGGAAAAATTCTGACTTGTAAGCACAAAGCACTTTAGCGGTATAAAAGAAGCAAAACTTGTTTAGCTATGTAAATAAGTTATTCTCTCAACTTGAGAGCAGCAAAATGTTTAAGGAGCTGAGCTCAAACTCGAATGTTTGAAGTAGAATCAAGCTTGAACTTGAGCTCAAAATTTGTTTGAGCTGGAGCAGAAGTCAACTCCACTAGCTGTCTGTATTATTTTAAGACACAGAGAGACCTAAGAAACCTGACTAAGGTTATTACTAAGGGTCCTTGGCGATAATGTTCTCTGTACAAGCAGCTATTAGCAACCTTTGTCGAGGAAAAAAAATATACAAGCAACCCAAAAGAAAAAATGGTTCACATACCATGGGAATTGTAAATTCACCATTAGCAACTAGGCATGACCTTCCTGATCCAACTGCACCCTCACCATAACCTCGAACACTATCAACGCCACCAATTGCAAATGCTTGATATGGTGCCATGTCCCCTACAATGGAACCACCTGTCAGACTGTGAAAGTGAAAAGAAGACCATTAAGAATTATTTGAAATTATCCATAAGTCTGAACAAGAAAAAAGAGTAGTGAAGCAATTAAATACCTCGTGACCAAAAAAGTGGGTCCCAATTTAAATCCTTTGGATGCGACAAACTTGAAACGATTAAAAACGAGCCACTTGGATAAAAGAGGTAGTCCTTGTTCCATTTGAAAATTTAACTGATGGATATTAGATCTATTAGAATGCCCCCAAATAGTTGGGACGAACACAACTTGACAATAATATTGATATAGGTCTATTGAATAACTACTATAACTAAAAAAATAGATAAGGATATCATCTGACTCACTCTTGTAAATTTATCATCATTGGCAACAGCGTATTGGGATTCTTGCTTCAAAACTACCATATTATCATAAGATCTGCCACTGAATGACAAGAAAATACTGATGAGCAAAATAAAGTCTAGGTTATAAAGTGATGCTTGTAAGGGAATTTCAGATACCTAGAAGTTATGGGAAAGCCATCAAGATCCCTGTTTATGGAGCGACCCTCATTATTGAGAGTACGAACATGCTGAATAGGGATATGAATTAGAAATAGTATGTGATACTAATGTCCAGGGTTTTCTTCACAAAATAAGGAATAGAGGAATAAAAGGAAGAACGGAGAATACAGAAGATAAAATGGTTCCTAACCTATTGATACAATCCACAAGGATAACTGATAATGATGTCTTATCATTATTAATAGAAATGTCTCCAATTTTAAGATGTCACATCAACAAAGCAGCAACAATTACTTTTTAAGAGGTTTATATGCTTCAAATCACAAAAATCATTTAAATAATGGCAACTAATAAAGACCTCAAATTTGATGCTTGTGGTGTTGCTCCAATTGGAAGTAGAAGGCTCATTGAAATCAACACCTGATGAGAAGCGGCAAAGATTGATACCACCACTCCCTGAACGAGAGAAATGATCAACAGGCAAACCGTGAACTGCAATCTCAGGAGTCACTGATTGCTGAATCACGTTAAGCAAGAAATATGTTTAGGTCAATACAATGTTAGATATTCAAAAAGGAAAAGAAGACTCAAATGATTTTTGCGAGAATAAAAAACACCTTTTTCATTTGGACGTGACTAAATGTCAATAATTTTTTTGTATCTTTTAAGTTCAAAAGTAGTATGGACGTGTTCAAAGACTACATTAATTTGATTAATGTTGAAGAAGAGAGTTAGAAAGAACCAAAGAAAATTCCAGTTGATACAATTAAAAGTGATTTTAAAAAATTGAATTTTTCTAACTATATAGAGGACCAACAGCTGACCCAAATAACTTGGGGGTCACAGCTTGTTATCGCTGATGTTAGGTACAAAGTTCATGCTTAACAAGAAAAACATACAAATAGATTCATATGACACTAGATGAGAATATCAGGAATATTGAAACTTCACCTGAATAGTAAATGACTGTTGACACAACCAATCGGGCTTTGGACGCCTGAATGCAATAAGAATATTTGAATCATCCAGGCCTTTGTCCCACAGTATATCGAACTTCTCATTTCCTCCAAAGAGGTTCGGGTGCTTCAATGAAAGCCTTAAACAACAAGCACAATCCAAAATACTAAGTTAAGTACGTTATCGTTATCCAACTTTCCAAGAAGCAGAACTCAAACTTTTTGCAAAAAAAATAGAAAGCACCTTGCAATAACCTGTGAGAATGGATTTCTAGAATGCCTAAACAAAGAAAAATCACATTCTATCAATGTACAAATAGCGGAATTCGAGTGAAAATCCACCAAGATCAGCACCTAATATGCGGCAACAAGAGCTCTCCACAAAGCTTCTGAGTGAGGTCCACATTGAAATCGATCTTAGCTGAGTGAACGCCACATCTTTGATCAGATTAAAAAGCCTCTTTTTACTCCAGAAGAACGACGAAGAAGATACAAAAGGTCGAGCAAAGAACCAACCTTTACCGGCCTGAATGCTCTTCTGCGCGCCCATCAACACTCACAAGTTCTATGAACAGCGTGGGCCTCTCCGCTCATCCGACTCGCAGATGACCGGATTGAGGGCGGGAGCGGCGCTTAGCGGAGGCGGCGAATGGAGGCGAAGAGATTGGAGAGTGGGGGGCTGGGGCGAGGGGCTTGGTGCCGATTTGATTGAGGCCTGAAGATGCCTTCCGTGGCAGAGGATTAAGGGAATGTGGAATTGCTTCGCCGGGTAAGCGTCCACGACGAGGCGAGCAAGATCTCCCCGCAGGCAAGACAACGATGATACGATATATATTCTGACCCGTTACGAGTTTAGACCGAAACTTTCCGTTATGTCGGTTTAACCGACAAAACGCTCAGGCGTTGTTTACTTTGAGGAAAAGTTTGATGGAATGGAACCTACAAATTATTTAATTTTTAACCAAGTTAGATATAATCGATCAATATACATAAATTATATAAAATAAATATTTATTATTAATAAATTAAATAATATTATTTTATAAAAATCTTAAACTGAAATAAAGTATAGATTATTAAGAGCATTCGCAATGCATCCGTGTTATAATGTCCGCCACCTCATCAAAAAAATATGGAGTTCATTGCCAAATAATCGTTATAATAATATCTCTCTCACCCACATTCTTTTTAACGTTAATATTCATTATTCATGAGTCTCACCATGCATTTAAAATTATATCATATTAAATAAATAAAATTTAAATGGATAATAATATTATTAAAATATCTTTATTATTTATTAGTTACCCATTTTATTTATTTTTTCTAATTTTAGGATTTTATTCAATTATTAAAAAAAAAATTAAAAAAAAAAACAAGGGCTGGCCCATCCACTGTACAAGAATTGTACTTTGAACGCATTCAAAGTGGGGGGGTGTTATAACACCCCTCCATAATGGGTGTTAACATCAAAAAATATTATAACACCTCTTATTAACAAGCATTACAGCTGCCCTTAATCATATCTAGAGATATGTATCAATATATTTTATATCATCCAAAGAACTAATGAAATACTAATATGGATAGATATGACTTAAAGTTTTTTTTTTTTCAAAAAGTTGATGAAATATAAATAGATTGGTGTGATGGTATTGACATAGAAGAATTGAAATAGATGAATTAATGAGTTGTGATATAAAAATAATAATAATAAGAAGATTATAGTAAAAATTAGAGAGTCAAGAAGAGAATGATGAAGAATCATTAAGAATTGAGGTGATCAGAAGAAATGATACAAATAGTAAATTTAGGTTATGGAAATGATACAGATAATAGTTTAGTTAAAATTATTTTTAGTATGAAAAAATAATTATTAATATAATTTAATTTTAGGATTCATCAAATTATTTGAGCATTAGTTATTTATTAAAAAGTCAAATTAAATAGTAAAACAAAAGAGAAAGCCAAATGTGGATGAAATATAACAAGGAAAAAAAATATTTTTTTTTAAAAAAAAATTAATCTCCTAATTTTGAGGACGAATGGTCACAGCTAATTCTAAGAACATTAATATTAGATATTCTATTTAAAAATTATATTCTAAATTTTAGATAGGGCAGTTAAAAATTTTTTATATCATCCATTTCTTAAATTATATATTATGAATATTACTTTTCTAAATTTAAAGGATAAATTTTATTTTCTAAATATTATAAAGGAGAGAGAAGAAAAAGGGAAGTTAATATATGGTGTATTGAAAAGTAGATATTCAAATTTAATAAAATAATTTTTTTACTCTAAATTATGTATTTTGGATAGGAAGTTGTGTGGATGTTCTAACATTTCTGAAATCCATATATTAAAAATCTAACTACTATTTGGTGTTTTTGTGGCAATACATCTACTATTTAATGATAATCCCAGTTAGCTTTATTGATTATCCCTAATGTGTCCGGTTCGACCCCATAGAAGGGAAGTGCATGCAGTGATTAGCCTAAAAGTCCAGAATTATTTGGTTGCACACCCCTATTTGAAAGAAAATTTCTATAAATATACCATAGTTAGGGATAGAACCGTAGATACTTGGATGACAATCTAGATATTCTACCGTAGTACTGTAGCTGTGGGTATGACCGGTTCTGACTTTTGTAGGCCCTTGGGCAAAAAGAGACCTCTATAGAAAAAATTTTTACTAACGCACCATTTGAATATAGTTTAATAGAAAATTTAAAAATTAATATATTTTATTTAAAATATGTTAAACTCCATACAAAATATATTTATCAAAATTCTTCAAAAAGTGCAATACCATACAAAATAAATATGTTTCCTAATTTTCTCCAAAAAGTATAATATCTACAAATACCCAAAAAAAAAAAGTATGACATAATAAAAAATTTATATCTTACATTTTGAGAAGCAAAATCATCAATAAGGTATTCGAAATCAAGTTTTTCTAACACCTCATTTTCAATATATAAAATTGTCAAGTCATTTACATTCAAATCATTATTACCATTTTATCTCAATTCTTCCTGCTCATTCATTGTATAATTATAATCATCATTTTTTTCTCAATTTTTTTTCTGCTCATTGATTACATGATCATTTAATTCTTCTTAATTACTCGATTGCTGCTTATTTGTTGTATGATCATTTAGTTCTTCTTGACTTTCTTCTTGTAATTCATCAACTGAATATTCAATTGAAGAACTAGCTTTAAAAAACTTATGAAGAACCCCTTTGTGAATTTTAATAATCTGTTTTTCTTTTTTTTCTTTTGTTTCTTTTCTGACTTCAAGATTGATATTTTTTTGGAAATATGTTTGTACTACAAATTTTAAGTGTAAAAATAAAACACACAAAACTAGCAACAAAGTTAAAATGAAACAAATACAAATAGTGAAAATAATAGTAAAAAAATAATAAAGTGCTTGAAGCAATCGATATAATCTATTCTATGATGATTAAAATTGGGATGATTGATTTAGTCTCTTTCAAATCCGTAAGAAAAAACATAAAATATTGACATTAGGAGAGAATAAACCTTTCTAATTTAAATAGAAGAGATTCATATGAAAAGAAGGGAGGACATTAGTCTTCAGGATTCTCTTTAGAGTTTATGACTTCTGTAAACAAATTAATGAAGAAAGAATTGTACAAGAAATAAAATATTGGAAAGAGAAAAAATGATCGTTTACCTTCATTCTTTTTTTCTTTCTTTTCTTTTTTAGATTTATTTCTAAATTTTAATAGAAAATATATTTTTTTTGGGCCTTTATTAAAATAATTCAACAATATATATATATTTTTGGACCTTTATTAAAATAATCTAATAAAATATATTTTTTAAGATTTTTTATTAAAATAATCTAATTATATATAATATATATTATTTATGTATGTCAAATTTGAGGGCCTCAAAAAATAGAGGGCCTTTGATCATCGTTCTCAGTGATATATCTCAGGATCAGCCCTAGCTACGGGATAAATAATACATCCACTATTTAATTATGGACGTTGTTTTTTTTTTGTTAATAAATGAAGTATATTAATGTCGACATCCAAGTCAACTCTCCCATTTTTATTCCAAAATCATAAAAATGAAAAATTATTTAATTAACCCTCAAAAATTATAAAATTATATTTTTGTCCTCATACTTTTGAAAAATATTTCAAATTTACCCTCCTCGACACCAAGCCAATAATCAAAGGATAAAATGCTGAAAGGATTCCATTTCACCTTATACAATTTGCCTACTTTTTAAAAATTCTTAGAATTCTAGAATAATTTAAAATATTATAAAAGTCTCAATTTTGTTTTCATTTTGTTTCTCTATTATTATCATTGTGATTCAAGTTTTTATCAATTGATAGAGACAATTTTAGGCCGGTCTAGGAAAGACATTTTAAGTTTTTAATTAATATTTTGGAAAAGGATCTAAATATTAGGGGGTAAAATAAAAATTTTCATTAAGGATATATAATATATGGTAAAATATAAAGTTATAAATTTATAATATAGGGTAAAATAAATCGTGAACTTTGAGAAGCGAAATGAAAATATAAATTTATAAATTTTGAGAGCTCAAGTGAGAAAATAAATTGTGAACTTTGAGGAGCTAAATGAAAATTTCTCAAAAGGAATTGGGGCTAATTCTTGCTCTTGTTGGCGAGGGAGACGGCGACGGGGACGACGACGACAACGATGACGACGAGGAGGATGACGATGGCGATGCAGGTACACTTGCGTGAGTTCTTCTGGTAGGCGCGGGCGGTGACGAGTTCCTCGGTGCCGCGGCGGACGAAGGACTCCGCCCGGCCGACGTTGTTCTCGATGTTGTCCAGCTGCTGCCCCTGCGCCTCCACCAGCACCGCCATGTCCATGAACACCTGATGCAGCTCCATCAGGCTCCGCTCAAGATCAGCCACAGCCCCGTGCCGCTCCTGGATCTCGGCCACCACCGCCACCACCCGCCCCCGCCCCTGCTCCTCTATCGCCCGCTGCATGAACCGCTCCCCCTCCCCCGTCGCCACCAGCGCCTCCACCGTCGCCTCGTCGGGAGCCTCCCCAGTAACGGTGAAGTACCGCCGCCCGACGGTCTCGCGGTACTCCGCCGCGATCCGGCCGCGCAAGTCAGCGAAGGCGTCCATCGACTCGCTAAGCTTCTTGCGGAGCGCCGCAACGACGGATGTCCGCGTCCGGTCGGTGGAGCTTCCCGGGCCGCACCCGGGGGCAGCGCGGTTAGCGGCGTTGGCGCGGTCGAGGGACTCGAGGCGGAGCTTGATGAGCTTGGCCTTCTTCAGGGCGGCGGAGACGTCGGCGTCCATGCGGCCGCGGAGGGCGCGCACCGCCGACGCCTCGTGGAGAGTCTTCCCGGACTCATTCGCCTCCTTGAGGCTGCAGTGGAGGCGCTCCACCTCGCGCAGCTCCTCCTTGATGGCCTCCACGTCCTCGAAGAAACGGTCCAGGTTCGCCCCGCCACCTCCATTGGCCGCTCCCATTTCAACATCCCCACCGCCGCCGGGATACTCGACGTCCGTACGTTTCCATGAATCGGAGAAGAGGCTGTTCATCTTCTTCTGTTCTCTCGATTGCTCTGCTTGCGTTCTCCTCTATTTTACTTTCTTTTTGTCAAAAAAAAATTAAAATAAATATTAGCTTCATAGCTGTAAATTAATATAAAATTAATGTAATAATTAATATATTACTCTTTTCAACGCGGAAACATATCTAAAAATCATTTTTTTAAATATTGAAAATACTCTTTAAATTCTTAATTAGCAAGGAATCGGTCAGAGTATTTGATGAATAATTTCCTTTAGAATTCGGAAAATAAAGAGTCAACGTGATAAAATTACTCGGGAGTTGACTTAACAAGGAAGTTAGATCTGAATCTAAGGATGCAATTATAACTTTTAAATGTTGGCAAAAATATCTGTGGGTGTAAGTTTGAGAGTTATAATATAAGTAAATATAATAATAAATAACAAGGAAATGGTGAGATGGCATTGGAATATTCTTATCAGTCAAAGTAAACAACATTCTTTCTCTTCTCTCCCACTCTTCCCCTCCCTCCCCCTTTCTTTTTCTCTCAAGTAAACACGAAAACATCGAGAAAAGAGGGGGCGCTATGCTATTTTTGGAACTACGGACAGCAGGGATAAATTGTTTCAGCCTTTTTTTCATTTATGTCCCTCAAATTTTTTTTGCCATCTATATCCCTCATCCTTAATTTATTGTCTGAAACACGTTCCTACCGATGGTCTCCTTCCTCCCAACTCTGTTTGATTTTGGACGGCGATGGCAAGAGAGCATCGTAACGACGATCAATCATAAGTGTGATCCATTTTTTCAAAGTGTCTTGTTAATAATTGAGTTTGAAATGTTGAACTTTAATGATTTTTATTTTTGTTACTCATAGGGTTTGTCATTTGAGATATGTTTTGTGATTTTGGAGCGGGATATACTGAAAAAAAATGGACAGTACAGGAAAATGAATATACTTTTGGCGCCGATATACTAAAAAAAATAATGTAATATAAAAAATGTCAACTTTAATATTGGTATATTTTGGTAAAGATACATATTAGCAATTTCAACGGGGATTTTCTTTTGGAAGGATGTGGTGCTTTAATTTCATTTCTTAAGAATCTGGATATATTAATTTGACATCAGATTTTGTTTACGGTCTCTATCGTCGAATAAATTTTACTTATATCGATTGAAATAGGTACGTGTCGTATCTTGATTTTAGTGCTAAAATAGTGAATCTTTGGATTTGATTTCAGCATACTATTAGAATTTTGCAACGTATATTATACTATTAGAATTTATGTTCAAAATTTTTATTCATTGTAATATATAGAATAATGTATGTTGTTTTTTTTTTTTGGATGGAACTTTGGTGTTTATGATAGTCGGAAAGAAATTCATGTTCAAATTAATAAATAATGCGGTACATTGTATAAATTATATTTGAGTAAGGAGGAAATATTGACAGCTTTCAATTCATACAAGAAGAGATAAAGTATTTGTCAATAGGGTTATAAACAAGTCGAGTCAAGTTAAGTTTTAGGGTGTTCAAGCTTGTTTGATAATGTAATCAAACTGAACCGAGCCGAGTTTAAAATGAACCAAGCTTTTGAAATGAGTGTTCAAGCTTGACATAGTTTATTTTTTATGAGCTTAAGCTTGGTTCATTTAAATGTTATCAATCTCTCAATTCAAGCTTGGCTTAAGCTTTGTTCAAGTTTAGTTTGAGCTTGGTTTGAGCTTGATTCGTTTAGTTGTTATCAAACTCTCAATTTAAGCTTGTTCGATTGTTTGAAACTTTTAGTTATTTGATTGGTATTGAGCTTGACAATTTAAATTTATTTTATTTTATTTTATTTTATTATTTATTTAGCATATTGAAAAGAGTTTTATTAATGAATATGACTCATGAAAATTTTTCATGAACGTTATTCACAAACATTGTTCACGAATGTTAACGAGCTGAACACATATGTGTTCAAGCTTGTTTATTTAGTTTAACGAGTTGTTTAAACTTGTTTGTTTAATTAATCTTATGTATATTGAACGAACATAAACAAACTCTTACCAAGCCGAATACCAAACTTGTTCACGAACTCTTGGTTCATTTACAACCCTAGTTGTCAAAGAGATTTGAGCTCAATTTAAGAGTCAACTACATATGTCTCTTCAACTTCTAGTCAAAAAATAAACATAACTGGAGAACTATCGAAGTTAATAAATAGTGATCTATATTTAGTTGATGAGTATCATAATAATGAATCTACAATTATTGAGATGTATGAAGAGTTAAAAGAAAAAATGGATTCTCTCTGTATTAATGATTAATTAATAGACTTTTTTAGTTGGATAAATATATCTCTTATAAAAAAAAGTTGGATGAATATATCAAATATAAAAGTCTATGAATAATACTAATTTATTTTCTACTAATTTAGGTTGTTTCTTTTTTACTTGTGGGAGCTCAATATGACAATCTCATTATCTTATGGAGATTATGGCATTATATGTAGTTAGTAAGTTGATTTAAAATTCGTTAACAAAAAAAGAGGACAAAGCCACATATTCACCATCGAATTAATTTAATTATTTAACCTTCCTACGTCTAAAACCCCATTTAGGCGGTTGAAGTAATAAGAAGGCAATCAAAGTTCATAGATTCTTCCACAGAAAGTATCCTAAATCTTAAAAACTCTAAAAAAAAAGGTTATCGGAGCTCAAGTCTTCTATGTTGAGACTTGGAAGAGAATACTTTTAAAAAGGTTATAATAATTAAAATTTTGACAAAGTTTCCCTGTAAATGTAATGTACTCCCTCACACAACAATGAAAAAACAGTGGAAATTTTCCTACAATCCATTGGGAAAGCTGAGACACGGCTATCACAACAACATATATCCATATATCCATTAAATAAACATGGCTATCACAGCAACGTATATCCATAAATTGACAGTGCACATCTTCTTCGAAAATGCACATGTCCAAACGTAAACATCAACGGTCACGTATGACTATCCAAAAACAAGGTTTTTATAATGCTGTCACGCAAAAACAAAAAATTGTGCTAGAAATTCACATGTCCAAACAGATTACAAAATGCACACTCAAACCAAAGTCAATTCTTTATGGAAGCTTCAGAAGTTGGATCTTGTACTCCTTTTGGTGCTGATTTAGCCAACCGATCAACCTGGTCTGAAATGATTTTTGCATTTGTCTGGACTGAAATTGAGTAGCTTTGCTTTCTTTGATTAGCACCATGTTCTCTGAGTTTGGAAACAGAGACAAAGTTTTTCCCCCTTTCACGAACACAGGGTTTTGCATGTTCTGAAAAAGAAATTATACAAATTCACACTGGACTACAGCAAGACAAATAAAATAATAAATGCTATTAACTTACATTTATGGTGCTCGAGTAGCCTTGCACTCCAATTTTCCCACTGATGCAGTGTTAAAAGGAGGTCCATTAAGTATGAGTCGAACGATAGAGATAGCAGTCGACGTGAAAATTAAAATCAGAAAACCAACGGACTCACCAAAGAGGGGCCAAGTGGAGCTCTTCTGTAGTGGCCGATCAGGCATGAACCGCCCGATCGACAAAGGGTTGGTCCAAACAGAATGCCCATACAACCAAGATCATTAGACGCTCATCACGGAGCAGAGGAACGTTGGGACGACCGGAGTGTTAGTCCGGTTGGGCGGCAACAAGCTATCGAGTCGAGTCGTCGCAAGGAAGAGCAGCTCAATCCGATCGAGCAAGGAATTCCAGCCGAGCGACTATCCCGCTCGGCCGAGCAAAAGGATCATTGATGTATCTCTTGATATTCTTCTGAGAGATAGTGCCGCTGACATAAGGTATGGTCAACAAGTGGATCGTACGACGGAAGCTTCTACTGTCTTGTCAGAGATATGCATACCCTGTTAAGATATTGTATTAAAGGCACTTTCTTGATAGGTCCTTTCATAGGATAAATTGGAGAACGTGTCCACGCCTCGAGGAGCGCGCATTTCTCTCGCTAGGACGCTATATAAAGGGGTGCATGCACCGACAGAGGTACGTGTTATTCACTATTCACAAATTTGGAACCGCCACATTAGCGCCCCCCTAGAGCCGGTCTTACGGATATGGAGGGAGGTAAATGCAGGTACACAGTTGAAAGCGCATGACAGAGACGTTTGTTAGGATGTATACTAAAAGTCTAGCTTTTTGTATGAACATTTATTTTGAAATGAGAATCACATTGGTCAAATGTCTACATTTAGTAAAATACAGTTATCCATTTAATTTATATTGTAGATCACATGGTGTATGGTGTCACACAGAAGATCATGTTATCAATTTCTTATAAATTATAAATAGTAGCTCACAACCAAGATGAATTGGGATAAACCATTGGAATGATTGTAGTGTAATTTGATACTAGTTTATTTTGATTATAAAATTATACTAGTACACTATGTGTGTATTGAGCATTACCATTTGAGGTTATTCCTTTTATACTGACGGCATAAAAGAACATAACCTCTGTTATTATGGATGTGCGTACTCTTAATCCCGATATAATAGCAATCACATATACTTAATATTTATTTCTTTAATTTAACAATGGGTGAGATTTATTCGTTAAATCAATATACCCGATAAGTTGGGAAATAATATTATTTATATGGTGTGTTGTTGATTATAGAAAGAAAATGTGTCCTAGTTATCTAGGTTGATGATGTCCCCTTGAGGAGCTCATAAGGATTGTCATGTAAACCCTACAGGTGGACTTAGTTCGATATGACAATGAAGTTGAGTGGTACTACTCTTGGAGCTAGATATTAATTAAGTTAGTTGTCAGTAACTCATTTAATTAATGGACATTAATGCACTCATGATAAGAAGGAGCCCATAATGTAATATATGATTGGTGCGATAGTTCAATAATAACTCTTTAGTGGTATGAGTTATTATTGATGAACTTGAGTTGGATGTTCGGGTTGAAACAGGAAGCTCAAGCTCATCAGGAGGCCAAAACAAATTCTTCCTCTAGGTCTGTTGTAGCCTCTATGTATAAAGGCTCGTATCCACCCAAGCCCACTTCTTACCCAAGTAATAGGTCAACAACATCCTTGCTTGGTGTCCAAGCAAGGGGCCGGCCAAGCTTTGCTTGGAGCCCAAGGGATGGCCGACCAAGCCTTGCTTAGTGCCCAAGCAAGGGGTCGACCAAAAGAAAATTAAAAGAAAGATATTTTAATTTTTAAAATCTTTCCTTTTATAGTCATCACAAAGGGATTTAAAATAGATCTTTTAATTTTAAAATCTTTCCTTTTATAGTCATCCTCCAAGGGATTTAAAAAAGATATTTTAATTTTTTAAAACTTTCCTTTTAAAGCCATCTACAAAGGAATTTAAAAGAGATGTTTTAATTTTAAAATTTTTTCTTTTATAGCCATCCTCCAAGGGATTTAAAAGAGAGATTTTAATTTTTAAAACTTTCCTTTTATAGCCATCCACAAAGGGATTGAAAAGAGATATTTTAATTTTAAAATATTTCCTTTTCTAGCTATCCACAAAGGGATTTAAAAGAGAGATTTAAATTTTAAAGTTTTTCCTTTTTTGTTGCCCAAGCTATGGCCGACCATGATTGGAATTAAAAGGAAGTTTTAATTATATTTAAAACTTTCCTTTTTAGCATTCACCAAGGATTATAAAAGAGAGGTAGATGATGTCTTATGGGGTAACACAACGTAAAGTCCCCTCTTCTATTTTCCTTGGCGGCCGACCCCCTTTCTCCTCTTCTCCCTTTGCTTTCTTCCCTTAAGGCCGGCGGCACATCAAGGCTTCACCTCCTTGTGGCCGGTTTCTTTGAGAAGAAGAAGAAGAAGAGAAGGAGGCTCCCTATTTTAGCATCCCTTGGTGGCTGAAAGTCTTAGAGGCATAGAAGTGGTTCAGGTAATGTCGTCTTGGTAAATCGTCACCCACACGATGTCCAAGAGGAGGAGAGGAATACAGCAGAAGATCAAGAGGTCTTTAAGATACAAAGAAAGGTATAACTAGTTAATTTATTCTGTAGCGAAACTAGTTTAGTTTTTTTTTGTATGGATCCTAAAATACCAACACAAGAGGCTAGCGATTTTGTGTTTCAATTTTGTGCTTCGATTGAGGTCTCTTTAGTTAAACCTAGGGTTTATTGTGAGGAGTTTAAATATTCAATTTCTTTGAAAGGCTTTATCTAGGAAGTGATGGATGATCCCATAACCAAGAAGGTCGAATGCCTCACCAATGACCTGGAAGTCAATCATTGAAATAGATATTTAATCAACTTCTATAATATAGTTTAACTTCTAATAAACACAAGGGTTGAACTTGGATTAATAATGTTAAGTTTCGTTTGCAATCCAATTTTAACTTCTGAAGATCACATGGGATGAACTTGGATTAATAATGTTAAGTTTCGTTTGCAATCCAAGTTTAACTTATGAAAAGCACATGGGTTGCTAGGAGAAGTTCTGTGCTTGTACAAATTTTTGTACAAAGAAAATAGAATGGAATTCAGAGTAGCACCCAACAACGTTATCCTATGTCGTGACACCCCGAGGATCGAACCCTGGACCTCTCGGCCACAAGACCATGCACCCCCCACTATGCTACGCCCTGGGGACATGTTATTCACTATTCACAGAAATAGGTACATATGTATAAAAACAGGTTTGAGAGGAAGAGTCTCTCAAACCGAATGCCAAACACATACATTATAGCTAGGAGTCTATCCTCTACAATCGAGATAAATCCCTTGATCATCACTCAATTCACTTACATGATAATGCACTCAAAGGAACCACACCATCACAACCAAAGTAAAAACAACAACCAATCACTCACTCACAGCATATCACGACACCATGACCATAAAACAAAGTCAAACTAACCACTAATCACTTACTCACACAACACCATGACATGCAATTCAAATGACAATCAAACAACGTGAGCAAGCATAACCAAAGTGTGGAGTAAGTGATGTTCGGCCATGGGAAATCACGGACAGGAGCAATTGCACAAACAGTGACTGCAAAACACGGACAGCAAACAGAAAGCATCCCTTCATAGAACGTCGTCCCACTTTTAGCAAATGGTCAGCTATCAACGGATTTGTCGTGTCTTTACCGCGAGCCGTTTGCTGTGGACTAAATAGATCCTTATGATGGATCTATGAACCCTCTTGGACTTTTTGGCAAATCCCTAGCCATCAACATATTTGGTGCTGTCTTTACCGTGAATCGTTTGCTGCGGACTATAGATCATTATGGTGGATCTATTCATCCTCTTGGGCTTTTTGGCAAAGCCCCAACTGTCAATGGATTTAGTATGTCTTTACCACGAGCCATTTGTTGCGGACTAGATAGATCAATTATGATGGATCTATTCATCATCTCTCCCATGTCCCCAACACACATCCTCTCACAAGTCAACATTTTGACTCTCACCACCAATCACAAGACATGCATAAGTCAACATTTGAACTAGCTTGCATATACTCAAGTCTTCAACATACCTTGCATGCACACACACAAATCGCGAGTCTTCAAATCCATGAATAGTAGAGGTAGCTTCAAAAGCATGGGCAACAACAGAAGCTACAAAACCACGAATATCTATAGTCTTCAAATCCACGAACAGTATAGATAGCTTCAAAAATTTGGATAGCAACAGAAGCATCAAAACCACGGACATCCAAAACCAGCGGACAACAAACTCCTCACGGGCAACAACTACTTCAACTTCTACATAAGTCCACAAAATGATAAACATGAATTTGAATCTTCCGCAACATCCTATCAATATCAGGAGTCATTCCCTCATAGCGACATCTGTTACGGGATTCCCACAAAACATATATCATACAAGAAACTCCAAAATATTGAGCTTTCATTTTCTAACTTGCACCTTTGTAGTGCTGACCGAGAATGTGAAATAGCTCCACCACTGAGTTAACATCATGATTTATCTCTAGCAAACTTCTCACCCCTGTTCCAAAGAGCACATGTGACAAGACACTCAAAGAATAAGTGACCATTCGACTCATCTTGGTCGTGGCAAAGCACACATGTCTTGTTTTCCTCATATGACAATCTATCGGTTGTTTGTAGCCTCCCATGGGCAAGTAACCAAAGAATGAATCGATACTTCAGCATAATCTCCAGCCTCCAAACCAATGATGCCCACGACACTTCAGGACCTTTCGGCATAAAGAAGCTATATGCATTTGTTGTCCCATTTTTCCCCGTCGTAAACCACTCAACTATCAATCTGTTCGCCTCTCCACTTTCACTTGTAGCCCCTTGGATTTTGTTCTGAATGCCCACAAGTCTTTTGATAAGCGGAGAGTCCGAGGCTTTGATCTCCCATTGCCAAAATTACTCCTTTGAGATAATGATGGTGCCCCCATCTTACCCATAGTGAATCCACATTAGTTTGGATCTCCTATAGTGTTTTGCTAAGAAGAGCCTCATTCCATGCATGAAGGTCGCGTAGTCCATAACCACCATCTTGTTTCGAAAGACATAAAGTGGCCCAAGAAATAGGAGGATGCTTTGAAGATTACACAAATGCACGACATATAGTTTTGATCTTGTCAATGACACCACCGGGAATGGGGAGCATAGAAAGCCAATAACACTCCACTCCTTGAAGCACCGTCTTCACCAACTCCAAGCGCCCCGTATAAGATAAGGTATGCTTTGGCCAAGAATTAATCTTCTTTGTAATAGTATCAAGTAATGACCCATAATTTACAATCCATAACTTCTCCGCCACTAGTGGAATCCCCAAGTACCGGAATGAAAATGTACCCTCTTGGAACCCAATAAGTTGGAGCAATCGGTCCTTCATTCTATCATCAATCCCCGCCATATACATATGAGACTTCAATGAATTAGCCCGAAGTCCTGCTTCATTGCCAAAAACCTCTAAACAATCCGCCAATACTTCTATTGAGGACTCATCCATCTGTGCAAACGGCATCAAATCATCGGCATAAGCAAGATGTGTGATGTCGACCTCTTTACACATAGGATGAAAGTGAAAAGAAGGCATCAAGGAAGCGACCTACAACTTGCGAGATAATACCTTTATGCACAAACCGAAAAGTAGAGGAGATAGGGGGTCACCTTGCCTTAGACCTCGACGCCCACTAAAAAATCCATAGATACCACCATTTAGGGAAATAGAGTAAAAGACCGTAATTACACACTCCCTAATCCATCCATAATATCGTTGGGGAAAATCAAAACCAACGAAAGCTTCTATAAGAAAATCTCAATTTACTGTATCAAAAGCCTTCTGTAAATCAACCTTGATCATACATCTCGGGGATATTCTTTTGTGCGCATACTTCTGTAGCAACTCCTGAGTGAGATTAATGTTATCACCAATAGAACACCCCTTGACAAAAGCAACTTACGCCAGATCCAACAAGTCCCCCAAAACTCCTGCTAACTGACCAGCCAATACCTTTGAAATAACTTTGTAGAACACATTGCAACAGGAGATAGGCCGAAAATCCGTAACCTTCAGGGCATGGTCCGCCTTTGGCACCAAGGATATCAATGAGTGATTCCACTGTTTGAGGAGCTCACCACTCAGAAAAAATTCTTGAACAGCTGCGATAAAATCTGGCCCAACAATATCCCAAGATGAAGTGAAAAACTTCGCTCCATATCCATCCGGGCCCGGTGCCTTGTCGCTCCCGATGTCATATAAGGCGGCTTTAATTTCCTTCACCTCCACCGGCCTGATTAAGTCCACAGATTGGCCATGAGTTAGTTTTCTTCCAAGAAGTCCACCGCTATCCATAGGGTTACATGCTACCTTTTGTCCAAGTAGATCATGAAGGAAGCCCACAAATTCATCTGCCACTTCACCCAAGCTAGTTGTTTTCTCCCCATTCTGCTTTGTGAGTGTAATAATTACATTTCTCTTGTTATTGCGCTTCACCACATCATAGAAGAATTTAGTACACTTATCATAATTTCTTAAGTAAACATTCTTCGCACGCTGTTGATAAACTGTTTCTCCGCTTCCGCAAGTAGAGTGACCTTCCTTCGTATATGATCATAGTCAATGGGAATTGTTCCTCCTGCTAGGACCCCTTTTTGTATTTCTTCTAAATCTGCAGTTGCTCTTCTCGCCTTCTCTGAAATGTGCCCAAAATGATTTTTATTCAACTCCCGCAACTTGCTCTTCAAACGGGTCAACTTTGCTTTAAGAATATATTGAGCATTTCCAAAAATCGGCGTCGACCAAGAGTCCAACACAAGCTCAGTGAAACCCTCTTTGAGTGACCACATATTAAGGAACTTGAAATGTTGGTTTGGGGGTCGATCTTTCGCTAGAGTATGCACGATGGTACAAGAGTGGTCCGAGAGACACTCAAGCGTCGTAAACTCCGCATAAGCATCAAAATCTACCAATAGCCAAAAAGAATTCACCAAAGCTCTATCCAATTTACAAGAAATCGTACCATTAGTCCAAGTGAGCCGACAATCAATGGAGCGAAGATCCACTAAACCGCATACTTGAGTAAAAATTTAGAAATCTCCATTTCATAATTAGTGACTGGAGAGTCCCCTTGTCTATCCAATGTCGGTATAATAGAATTAAAATCACCAAGAATCAACCATGGCTCAGATATAGATCCTCCAAGGTCCGTAAGAGCCTCTCATAATGCCCTCCGAGCAACAATAGAATAAAGCCCATAAACAAATGTCATTAAGAAATCCCTCCCGGAGACCCCGATGCCGAACCCGACAATGAATGAATTGTTCGGTTATCGAGAGAATATCCATATCAACTCTGTGTATGTTCCAAAGAAGCAGCATACGACCATGATTAGACATATCAAAATTATGTACATGCCTCATACCTGAAAATCGCCGATGCATAATAGGAACAAGAGAGGCCCCATCCAGCTTCGTCTCCAATAACGTCATCACTTGAATATCTTTATGCTTGAGGAGGTGATGCACTCCTCCATGTTTTAGGGACTTGTGAAAGCCCCTAATGTTCCAAGCAACTATCTTCATTTGACACCTTCAGCTCGGGCTGCTCAGACCCATAGTTGTCGTCCACTTTGTAGGGGTGTTGTACTTCTAGTCACTTCCTTGCTCTTCCCTTTATGTCTCACCGAATCAACCTGAGGATGCTAAAGAAGTCGATCCCAGTGTCACGGATGCAACCGAGGATGATGGTGCCAAAGATGATGGTGCCGAAGAAGATGGCGCCGAGGATTGAGTTGCACCACTACTATTTGTTTGGGACCGATGATCTACTGAAGAGGAAGAGGTCTCCTTGCTACTTGAAACCTCCGGTATAGTAGACAACTCCTTTGCATTCGCCGCCTCTTCATGATGTACATACTGTGCATCCACCTCATCTAAGGGATGTACAACTGCCACAGGCTTAGGACTATGCACCACCACAATTGCTAAATCATTATGTGCAACTGGATCCTCCATATTTTGCAGTTGTTGTCTTGGTCGTCATGTCCGACTTCTGGATCTCGGTTTTGATCTCCTTCTCCCCCAGTAACCTGCTGATTTAGATCTTGCCCTCCCTGCACGAGGCGGACTGCCACAGTCTTCTTTCCAGTGACCAATTTTCTTACAAGTCACACAATATTTAGGCACAATTTTATAAACGATTCTGAGATCAAGCTGCACTCTGGTAGGTAATGTGATTGGAACCTCATAAATTTTATCCCCAATGACCGGAACCTCCATCAAAAGACGAGCATACTCTAGCCGCTCCCTTGATCGTGTCAAGCTATCCGTGTATAAAGGCTTGCCTACCTTCGAACCAATCATACTCAAGACCTTCTATGACCAACAATCCGGTAATAAACCATGGATTTGTATCCAAGCTGGAACAAGCCGACCATCTTCACGGAAGAGAAAAACCTTGGCATAATCTTCAGAAAAATGGGAACTCCAAAAGCAAAGGCCCTCCCTGTAAGACCCTATCGCGATCCTCTTTTGTATCAAAACGGTAGACCACCCATCCACTTTTATGTATAAAGAATTTGTAGTGAACCTTCCACTGGTTGGCTATCACATAGACTCCATTTCTTCCTGCATGTTGCCCCATGAAACAACCAACGAGACAAAAGCCTAAGGCATCCTCAATGCCATCAATATCATCAAAATCGATAGATAGTCTCTCGCCCTTAGCTTTATATTGCTCCAGAGACACGCCAGATGCTGACTTTCGATTGTTTCTGAATAAACTTGCCCAAGTTTTCTTCTTTTGCACCTCCTGTGCCGGTTGAGTAGGTGGAACAACCTCCGGCAACCCATCCTTCTGATTATCACTATCTCTAGCCACCGGTATTGGATCCGACATCACTCCCTCCGCTGATACAGCTTCCTTCACGTTGGTGGTCTCACCAGCAACCTCCTTCACCTTGCTTCCTTGTTCTTCCACCTCAGCACCGCTTTTGGTATTAGAAACATGATCAGCAAAAGCATCCTTCACGGATTGGGCCACCTCACCAATTGGAGAGTCCACTTCATACTCCTTGTCCACTTCATGAAAGTCATTGGCTGCCAAGTTGACCACTTCAATGTGGCTGAAATGTTGCTCTTCATATGAGGCAAATTTCAATTCACATGCTTGACTCAAGGGAGAATATTTGAGCCCCTTTTTCTTTTTTCCCATTGTGGAAAGTGGACACCTAAGCAGACTTCAATGAAATTAGCTTCCAAACAAAACCCACCGAATAAGGATTTGTCGTCCAAGATTTGCCAATCAATGGGAAGAAATTTGGCAAGTAATTAATGCAATGAAATGTCGTCCAAGATTTGCCAATCAATGGGAAGACATTTGGCAAGTAATTAATGCAATGAATGCAAATTAATGAAAATATATGGCGTTGAAGACTTTCCTTCCTTGGCAAAGCTTGGCCGGAGATGAAAACTTTCCTTCTTTGGCAAAGCTTGGCCGGAGATAACCGAATAATGAAAATATTTGGCAATGAAAACTTTCCTTCTTTGGCAAAACTTGGCCGAAGATGACTGCCACCTGAGCTCACTGTCGGGAAAAGTTGTTCCTCAAGAAACCACTAACCACTTTAAACAATGGTTATAGAACTCAGAGAGGCCAACGAAACCAGAAAGAGAAAACCAAAAAGAGAGAAACAAGGTGAGGGAAGAAATTTAACGGACGGAGAAGGGGGGAGGGGGGGGGAATAAAAGCGCTCACACAGATCGTCGGAGAGTGATTCCGGTGTTTCACTAACCTCCAATCAACTTCTCTCTAGAAATTCTAGAGAGAAGGGAGAGCTTCTCTCTCTAGGACTTATTATTCACTATTCATGCTTGTACTCACCGTTGCTCTGTCTTCTTCCCTCTTTTCGATGACTGACTTGAGCGTCGAAAAGTCAACGTCAGGGACTCTTTCCTTGGCTCGGCACTGACATTTCTTATGTTGCAAGTAGAGCGAGGTCTACATCTAGTCAATACAGTAACCATATCTCCAGCTAGCCATCTTTCTGATTTCCGGACCGGATCATCCACTAACCGGTGATGCTACCCGATAGACATGTACTCACAAGAACGCAATTCATATTAACAATACAAGTGTGATAATACAGAATATTTAGTTGTAGACATAATGACATAGTTACATGAAGTTTTCCTTTGAATTATTTTTGAAGCTACCGTCAGTCTTGATTTACTCTGTTGTATTGGATGTTCATCCACACATTCTCTAGTCTCTTTGCATATCCTTTTGTTATGCCCATTTCCTTTATAATTTTTTCACTTGGTATTTCTTTTAGCTTGACGGAGATGTGTTCCACTAGACACTTCATCTGCTTCTCAATTTAGGTGGTTTGTATTGACGATAGAATTCATATATTATTAATGATAGCATATGGTATATATAAATACCATTACAAGTGAAAATAGAAAAATACATAAATTAGGAAAACAATAAGTATTTCCTAATAATAATTAATCTCTAATAACTAGGAAACAAATAACTATTTTTTAATAATAATTATTCCATAATAACTAGGAAACAAATAACTATTTACTTATAATAATTATTTCCTAATACACCCTCTCAAGATGGTGACCTAGAAATGATACCAATCTTGTTGCAAATAGCAAACAACTGAGGTCGAGAAAGTGACTTTGTAAGTGCATCAGCCAACTGATTCTCAGTAGGAATATAAGTAACTCATAGTTCCGAGGCCTGCACCAGATCACGAACAAAGTGATAGTCAATAGCCAGATGTTTCATCCGAGAGTGAAAAACAGGATTAGCTGAAAGATACGTGACACCCAAATTATCAGTAAAAAGTACAGCATGCGTAGTAACCGGAAGAAGCAGATCTGTCAAAAGTGACTTAATCCATTGGATCTCAGTTGCTGTAGAGGCAATGACATGATATTCAGCTTCAGTCGAATAGCGTGCAACCGTGCGTTGTTTGGTAGATTTCCAGGAAACTGGATTAGCACCTAGAAAAATAATAAATGCACCTGTAGAACACCGATCATCTGGATCTCCTACCCAGTCTGCATCAGAGAAACAGTTGGATCGTGATCGTTCGATAGAGGGGGGGGGTAAATATCGATTATAAAAATTCGCCGAGAGTAGGCGCAGTGGAAACGTAAAACAATGCTAACACAGAACCTTTTTACTTGGTTCGGAGCCTGTGTTGACTTCTACTTTAAGGCCCGCACACAATGGTACTTTCGTTGGGCAATCCACTAGCAATTCGAATATTCGATTACAAATAGTTAAGTACAGGAATGCTAGAAAAATAAATACCGACAATGAAAAGAAATGGAGTAGAGAAAGAAAACTCGTCGGAGATCGTGGCGTTGCAGGAGCACAAGAGAGCAGTTCTTCAGTTCTGAGTTGTTGTTTTTGAGCTCCGCCTTTGACCCTCCTTATATAGGAGGCTCGGGGCGCCCCGGATCCCTTCCGGGCGCCCTGGTGTGACGTGGTAGTCCCAACCAGTGAGCTCCACGTGTCGACGTCGCGTCTTGGATAATATTTGCCTCTGGGCACCCGGATCCCTTCCGGGCGCCCGGACCTCCTTTATCCAGAAATCCTTCTCCTACAAGACAATGTTAGTCCGAGGCAAATATATAATGTGTAACCTACAAAACAAAGTGTTAGCACAGTTTATAAGTTCAACATAAAGAGTATGACTTAGATTCTGTCTTTCCGAGACCGGAATCTAGTCACGATCTCGACTTAGATATCCGAAATGGATCTAAGCCGGATCGACGCCTAATGTTCCCTTCCTGAGAACGCGTCCTCATAGTCACTCCCTTCCAGTGACTTACCTTTACTCACCTGCCAGACGTCCGGTCAGCCCTTCAACCCGTCTCGACTTCTCGCCAGCTATCTGGTCAGCCCGTCGACCTAGCTGGACTTCGTGCCAAGTGTCCGATCAGCCCGTCGACCTGCTTGAACTTCATGCCAAATGTCCGGTCAACTCGTCGACCCATTTGAACTTCGTGCCAAACGTCCGGTCAGCCCGTCGACCCGCTTGGACTTCGTGCCAGACATCCGGTCAGCTCGTCGACCTGTCTGAACTTCGCCTGCGCACTCATTCAGAGTGTTAGATAACGACAAACCTAACTTAACCTAATTTGTCATTCATCAAAACCTGAGTTAGACCGTTAGTGCTAACCGCACCAACAATCTCCCCCTTTTTGATGGAATGACAACCTGATTAAGTTAGTGAAAAGATATGCAAAAACCAAGCATGATTTTTAAGGTTTAAGTTTTTAAATTTGTAAATTTGACATTTTGTTGTTCTAACTTAACCACCTATCCCTCCCCTTTGACATTCATCAAATAAAGACATAAGTCAAGTAAGCAACAATACAGAGTACAGACAAAGTAAAAATTGTAAGAAATGATGTCAAGTTAACTTGGGGGAGTTTAAACTTTTAACACATATTAATTTAGCTTTTCTTAAAAATAATTAAGTTTTGAAAAATAACTAATTTAGCAACATAACTTAGTATTTTAATATATTTTAAAAGCTAATTTTCAAGTATAAGTTTAGGGAAGCTAAGTTTAGATAGTCTAATTTTCAAACATAAGTGTATATGTTCTAAATTTCAAGATCAAGTTTTAAATTTTCAAAGTAAGTTTCAACTTTGAAACACTTTTCAAACATAAGTTTTCAAAACCAAAATTTCAAAACTAAGTTTGAAAAATCTACTTTTCAAAACTAATTAAAATTTATTTTTCAAATCTAAGTTTGCAATAGATTCTATTTTCACAACCTTAGTTTATAAAATCCAATTTAAAAGCTTAGTTTTATAAAAGCTAGTTTTAAAGAATAGATTTTATTAGATTTCCAATTTTTTTTTAAAGAATTTTTAAAATAGTTTTTAAAGAATTTTTAAATATTTTTTTTAAAAAATAATTTTTTAAAGAATTTTTAAAATAATTTTTTTAAAGAATTTTTAAAATAGTTTAAAATAATTTTTAAATAATTTTTAAAATAATTTTTTAAATAATTTTTAAAAGAATTTTTAAAGAATTTTTAAAATAATTTTTAAAGAATTTTTAAAATAATTTTTTAAAGAATTTTTAAAATAATTTTTTAAAAGAATTTTTAAAATAATTTTTTAAAGAATTTTTAAAATAGTTTTAAAAATAATTTTTAAATAATTTTTAAAGTATTTTTAAAATAATTTTTAAATAATTTTTTAAATAATTTTTAAAATATTTTTTTTAAAGAATTTTTAAAATAGTTTTAAAAATAATTTTTAAAATAATTTTTTTAAAGAATTTTTTAAATAATTTTAGGTTAAAAAGATTTTTAAGATAATTTTAAGTTAAAAAAAATTGAAATAATTTTAAGTTAAGAAGATTTGTAAAATAATTTTAAGTTAGAAGGATTTCTAAAATAATTTTAAGTTAGAAATATTTTTAAAATAATTTTAAGTTATTTTTTTAAAATTTTTATTTAATTTAATTTAGTTCGAAATTAATTAAAAATTTAATTAATTTAATTCAAAATTTAGTTTAATTTAAACAATAATTTAATTCAATTCAAATTTTAATTTAATTAAATTAATTTAATTTGAAATTTAAATTAATTCAAAATTTAATTTAATTAATTTTATAAAAAAATTATTTTATTTCCTTATTTATCTCACCCGATCTAAATTATCAATCAGGGAATTCTATAATTTTATGAGATGAGTTAAATTCAATTATAGGGTTTGGTTTAACTTTGTGTTAGATTCAGGTTTAGCTTTGGGCTCAAAAACTTCTGGGCTATGGTGAGTCACCTGGACATCATTAGAGTAACCAAGCCTTCGAGGTTTTTCGAATAGTCCTATCCACGGAACTTAATACAAAACCTTGGTGTAACTAGTTAGGATCCGTAAGGGGTAGCTTTGGCTAGTTTCACTTAGCCTGCTTTAGGCCATAAAACGCCTTATGCAAACGACACACATGATCCAGAAACTCAGTACTACGCATACCCGAAGGTTGCGCCATATAAACCTCCTCTACAAGATGACCATTAAGAAACGCAGTGTTTACATCAAGTTGGCAAAGACACCACCTCCGATTCACAGCCAAACTAAGAACAATGTGCATTGTTACTAGATTAATAACAGGGCTGAATGTATCATGAAAGTTAACACGAGGGCGCTGATGAAAACCCTTGGCAACAAGGCGAGTCTTATACCGATCAATTGATCCATCAGAGTTACGCTTAATGCGAAACATCCACTTATTACCCACAAGATTTTGGTCTGGCGAAGATGGGACAAGAGTCCAAGTCTGATTACAGAGAAGAGCATCATACTCTTCATGCATGGCTTATACCCAATTTGAATCTTTGAGCGTCTGCGTGACAGAGGAGGGTTCACAAGGTTGTGGAAGACTAGTATGAAGAAGATACTTTGGATTGGGTTTGTAGATGACATTTTTGGAGCGAGTTTGCATGGGATGTTGGTTTAGAAAAGCGAGAGAGGGAGAAAGAATTGGTGGGCTAGAGGGTCGATTGCCACCAGACAACATGGACGACCCAACAACAAGAGGTGATGTCGTCGGCGACATCCATTGTAGAAGATGGCTGGAGTCAGCGGTTGATGTCGTCGGCGACAACCATTGTAGAAGGCGGCTGGTAGGTATTGTGGAGAAAAGAAAGAAAGAAATAAAAAAAAAAGTTGTTGTTAAGCTTAGAGCTCTGATACCATATTGATGATAGAATTCACATACTATTAATGATAGCATATGGTATATATAAATACTATTACAAGTGAAAATAGGAAAATACATAAATTAGGAAAATAATAAGTATTTTCTAATAATAATTATTCTCTAATAACTAGAAAATAAATAACTATTTTCTAATAATAATTATTCCCTAATAACTAGGAAATAAATAATATTTACTTATAATAATTATTTCCTAATAGTCTGTCTACTTTCTCTGTGTTCGCTAATAGTAGTAGTAGTATTAGAGGTGAAATTCGCATTCCCTCCAAATATCAGGACAGTAATAGGAAAAATAACATACTCATAGTATCTCTTATATGTATCAACCTCATAATATGAATTAACATAATCCATTCAATCTTGATGCTTACACTAGATGGCACACATCGCATGCTGGCAAAGGATGCTCGTCAAGTCCCATTAGCTGTAAGAATTTGTACCAAAGTTAACAATGTGTTGACCAGATGGTCCATTGACTTGAAAATTTGTATGATCAACTTGTTGTGGGATATTTTGTGCTGCATCCATATATATCTTCGCTAAAAGATTTCAAATTTTAGGACAAATCTTCTTGTCCCATTTCTCAGCTTTCTCTTTGTTAAACTGAAATTGGACCATCAACAAATTTCATATATTTTCAAACACCAGAATTATCGGCTTCTCTCTAGCATCCAAAATGAAACTATTGAAGCATTCGCACATGTTATTCAAAATAACATTACATCGAGTAGTGGTAAAGTGTGACTTAGACCAATGTTCCTCTAGTTTTTTGGCCAACCACTCATAAGCCTTCTGGTCCATCTATTTCATTTGTTGGTTAGTCCTAAGAAAATTGTACCGGTTCCACTGTACAAAAATTTTTTGTACAAGTGTCGAACCTTTCCTTAAATAACCTATTGTGTTCTTTAGAAGTTAAATTAGGAATCGCAGACGGAACTTAACATCATTGATTCCAAATTTAACTTATCTGTTCTTAATGGTTTAGATTTGAATCGCAAGCGGAACTTAACACTATTGATTCAAATCTACCTAAGTTATTAATTCCATAAATATTAATTTCCAAAATTGGCTTCCAGGACTGCATGGCAAGGCACATGACCTTCTTGGATATGGGAGCAACCACCACCGCCTAGGCAAAACCTTTTAAGGAAAGCTAATATTTATTTCCTTAAATAACTCTAGGTTAACCAAAAAGAACAATCGAATCACAAATTCGAAAAAGAAGAAAATACAAACTCGAAAAAACTATTTCGAAAACTCTAGAATTATATGCCTCTTGTGTTTGGTATTTCCATAAATAACTATACAAAGAAAAACTAGTATGATGTAGAAAATAATTACTAGTTATACCTTTCTTTGTAAGCAAAATAACCTCTTGATCTTCTACCGTATTCCTCTTCTTATCTCGGACGTTGTGTGGGCAACGATCTTTCGAGACGAGAACCACCAAGCTCCTTCTTCTTCAAGCTAGATTCGGCCACCAAGAATTCTCCATGAGAAGTAGAGGTCCGGCCACCACCACCAAGCTCCAAGGGATGCAAGAAACAAAAACCTCCTTTCTCTCCTTCTTCTCCTAGCTTGAACCGGCCACCATCAAGAGCTCCAAGAGGGAATAAAACCGGCCACTAGAGAAGAAGAGAAGAGGAGAGGGAGAACCTCTAAGGGCCGGCCACACCAAGGAGAAAAAGAGAGGAAGAATAGAATAGAGTTGTTCACCATGAAGGCACCTCTATCCCTCTTTTATATTTCTTGGTCTTGACAAATAAGGAAATTTTAATAAAAGCTTCCTTAATTCCTTTGCCATGAAAAAGAAAAATTATTTTAATTAAAAACAATTTTCTTTTATCAATTACAATGGCCGGCCACCTCTTTAGCTATAAACAAGGAGAGTTTAAATTATAATAAGAATTAAAACTTCCTAATTTGTCTCCAGAAATTTATAAAAATTTCAATAATTTTAATCCCTTCATGATTGGTTAGTAAAAAGGAAATTTTATAAATTAAAATCTTTCTTTTAAACATGTGGATAATTTTCAAAAAGGAAAGTTATCTCTAAAAATTAAAATCTCTTTTCAATTTACAAATAAGGAAAGATATCAAATCTTTTCTTAATCTTTTGTAGAAACTAATAAAAGAGAATATTTAATTTTTAAAACTCTCTTTTAAATTATGATCATGGTTAAAAAGGAAATTTTTTCTCAAAATTAAAATCTCCTTTCAATCTACAAATAAGGAAATATTTCAAATCTTTTCTTAATCTTTTGTAGAAAGGAAAGATTTAAATTTTAAACTCTCTTTTAAAAACATAATATCCACATAAGAAATAATTTTAATAAAAATCCTTTTTAATATTCTAGTGGTCGGCCACCTAAGCTTGACCGGCCACCAACTTGGCTCATCCACTTGGTCTTGGCCGACCCTAGCTTGGGTTCCAAGCTAGCTTGGCTGGCCCCATTAGGATGGGTAAGAAGGTGGGTATAAATCTCTATATACAAGAGGCTATGATAGGGACCGAGAGGAGGAATTGGTTTTGGTCTCCCGATGAAATTAAGCATCCCGTGTTCGCCCCGAACCTATAACTTAATTTCATCAATAATAATCCATTCCACTAAAGAACTATTATTGAGCTACCACATCAATCCCAAATTATATTTTTGGGCTCCTTCTTATTATGAGTGTGTTAGTCTCTCTGTGTTTAAGATGTCGAATGTCCACTAATTAAGTGAGTTACTGACAACTCATTTAATTAATATCTTAGTCCAAGAGTAGTACCACTCAACCTTATCGTCATGTCGGACTAAATCCACCTGCAGGGTTTAACATGACAATCTTTATGAGCTCCTCTTGGGGACATTATCAACCTAGATTACTAGGACACAATTTCCTTCTATAATCAACAAGTCACACTATAAGTAACATCATTTCCCAACTTATCAGACATTTTGATTTATCGAGCTAAATCTCACCCTTTGATAAGTCAAAGAAATAAATATTAAATATATGTGCTTGTTATTATATTAGGATTAAGAGCACACACTTCCATAATAACTAAGGTCTAGTTCTTTTATTAAATTAGTATAAAAAGAACTTACCTTAAATGGTCCTACTCAATACACTTAGAGTGTACTAGTGTAATCAATTAGTCAAGATAAACTAATACCTAATTACACTACGACTATTCCAATGATTTGTTCCTTTCCATCTTAGTCGTGAGCTACTGTTTATAATTTATAAAGAACTGATAACATGATCTTCTGTGTATAACATCACACACTATGTTATCTACAATATAAATTAATTGAACATCTACATTTGGTATATATAAATGTAGACACTTGACCAATGTGATTCTTATAACTAGATAAATGTTTATATCAATTGCTAGGCTTTTAGTATACACTCTCACATCATCTCCTCCATTCTTTGTTGAAAATTTATAATTGTTGTGGCTTTTGCAGCTACCCAAAGTGCATTTTTAATTGCCATATCTTTGAAACCATCTCTTTTCATGTTGGTGTATGTAAATGTATAACACAAAAATGATTATCTACAACAAGAAACATAATTTCAAATGTTGGAATTAGACCCTTTTGTTTGTCTGAGATGATGGTCTAACCATATCTATTACCAAAGTCTATGTCTTCATCCAATAACTTTAAAAACCAAATCCATGAATCTTTATTATCTCTTTCCATCATTGCATAAAGATGTTATTTTTGGAATCTAGCCCAACAGCTGCTAGCCGCTGTTGATGGATGTTTTCTAGTCCAATCATAACTTTCATTTCTACACTAACTCCTAAGCCTCTTCTTATCAACTTTAACAAATATAACAACTTTCTCCTGTCTAATACAATGTCTTTCAATGGCAAATTTAGCCTCGTCCCATGAGCTAAAACTCATTCCAATTTTCAAGTCATGGTTTTTTGAGCAAATTCCTGAAATATACATATTATTTAAAATATGGAAAACAATGTGTTTATTTATGGAGAGGTTACCTTTGTATGTGTTTCACATTTGCAAAATGCGAAACTTGATCAGTTTCGCATTCTGCAAATGTGAAAAAGATGAAACTGCCAACCCTTCTGCAAATGCAAAAACAATAATATTTTATTGCTTTTGCATTTGATAAATGCGAAACTAATAAAGATTTTTTTTTTTATTTTACAGCTTTCACATTAAAACTAAGAATTTTTTTGTTTGCCGCGAAAGCATTAGTTTCACATTTGCCAAATGCAAAAGCATTAGTTTCACATTTGCCAAATGCGAAACTACGGATTTTATGTTTTTTGTTTGCTAAATGTGAAACTAATGCTTTCGCATTTAGCAAATGCGATTACTTTCGCAGCAAACAAAAAAAAAATTCTTTAACTAATGCTTTCGCAGTTGCTAAATACGAAACTATAGTTTTCTACTCTAAGAACTTATAACCAAATCTTTTAAACAAAACTGATCTTGATTGCAAAAATAGCTGATGAAAGGTGATGAGTACAAACTTTTTTAAAAGAAATATCATATATGAAAAAAGAACAATAATATGAGGGGGACCAAACCTAACCTCATACTACAGTTTACAAGGACTCCAAAGATTTACATGAATATTCAAAATAAACCAACTCCTCACCATACTTACATTCCAAACACTGAAAACAAGAAAATACTTACAAACTCTTTAACAAAAAAAACACTTCCTTGTAGACTACTAACCCCAAAACAATCAATCAACTCTCCAAATAAGAAAAACTTGTATAGACAACCTCTTCTTGATAAAGAAAACTCCATCTCTTTTTTTCCACGAGCTGCTAACCTCTTGTTGAAGCAAAGCACCAGCTGCCAACCTCTTCTTGAAGCAAAGCACCATAAAGAATTTCATGCACCACAAAATAGATACACTATAAAATCTCCACAGCACCAAGATCAGATAACACAAACAAGAATCCACCAAAAGTTGAATAACATCCAATTCCACCCACAAAAGTATCCTGATATCAGCAACAAAAAAAAGACCATAAACCACCAACCCAAACCATCAATATCTATACAATATCAACCAAAATATGGAAACATCAAGAAAGTCCCATCAAATTTACCACACAAAACACCACCATATTCCACTTCCAACATCATCATTATTTCCAGCAAATCACAATAAAATCAGCAACAAAGATTGCTTCACAACCACCGACAATAAAAGCCATAACATACAAAGATTTCAGAATTTCATACCATGACATCACTAGCATTAACATATATCATTGCATATTGTGTGCAATAATATATATCCTTGCATAAGTATCACTAGTAGCACAATGCCAAATTCAGATTCCATCACACCAAAAAGAAATCCATATCCGGCCACCAAAAAAATCCATCAAACACACTATACATGAATTTATCCTTCTAAAACATTAATGAAAAATCTGTACAAATAATCTGCTACACTAAGGAATGCTTCATGAAGCCAAAACATGATGCCAAAACTCCATAAAATAGAAAAACCCTTGTAAACAAAAATACTCCACCAGAAACCAAACATGCACTGTCGAATACAACCAATCACAAGAACATAACAACATCACACACAGAAATAAAATCTCAACACTACAAATACTTGCATAGATCATAAGTATCATGCTTAAAGTCAATATTCTGCAACGTGCACACAGATTTAACATCCTGACAAAATCTGCACAAATATTCTTCTTAAAGTTAGTCTTATACAACTTAATAAATACACTACTACCAATTGAAACCATCCAACATAAGTTAGTCTTTTCTCATAATACACTATTATCCAAATAAAATTTACATTTTGCTAAATAATAATTAGTGCCCCATCCCTAGCCTCCCATGTATACCGCAACCGATATGTTTTATTGTTCTTTTTGTTTGCGTAGAGCTATGGGGAGATCACCATGATGTTCAACGGTAGCGTCATTTTGCTCATCTAGCTCATTATCATTTACCTGCAATTGACTAGATCCACCATTGTGTGCATTATCATTAGTTATGCCAAAATCAAGTGTTTGATAAAAAAGGTGAATTGGAGTAATAGGCGATGGACAAATTGTGGGGGTCTGGGTTGGTAATGTAGTATTAGAGTGATTACTATGTTCGAAATTACTTGAAGAACCTCCAAGACCAATATTTGAAAAATGAGATTGAGTAGGTTGAGTTCGACATCTCCTACCACCTTGTCTTCCCCACTGAACATTTCTGTGTTCTCTATGAATCTTTTGTGTAAGTGAACTTTGGTGGCCAAACTGTTCAAGTACATGCAAATGCCTAATATCCAAACATTGTTGTCCTCTAGCTTGGTGCATGTAGTGGCTAGCTATGTCTCGAATTTGTGCAAAATATCCAGCATGCTTAGCATCACTGATCGCTATCAAGGCTAATGATGTGTAGAACACTCGGCACATTCCATCCATCTAACAATATATATAGATGAATTAGTTAGTATGAACATAATAAATGCGAATTAATAGGTACTACTAAAAATTTAATATAGGAAGAAAATGTAGGTCCCTTTGGAGGCCGGCAAGAGGGGAGGGGTGAATTGCCCTACAAAATAAAACCAAAAACCCTTCTCGGATATTCAACTAACTTAAAAGAACTTGTAATTAAAAAAGGCAGAGACTAATTAAAATAGAAAATAGACACAGAGGAATTACTTGGTTTGCAATCAGAGGATTGCTAATCCAAGGCAAAGAAGGCGCACTAATTGATTCTCCTCTGGGCGGAGTAGCCTCTTACAGCGTTGAAAGTATAGAAAGAAATAACACAAATGAAAGCACTGGATTACAAGTAGTTGTTCTTGATTGATTATTGCTTCTGGACCAAGGCTATATTTATAGTCTTGGTCCGGACGCCTGGAAGGGTTCCGGGCGCCCCCGGGGGGATAAACTTTATCCCCTAACGGTCAGATTGCGAAAATCACGATCCTGGTCAAAATCATGCTCCGGGCGCCCGGAATGGTTCCGGGCGCCCCGGAGCAAAAAGTCAACTGTAGTTGACTTTTTGTCAAAGATGACTTCTCCGTTAAGTCCCAGTCTCGGTCCGGGTCTGTTCGCTCCGGCTCCGCTAGCTTGGGTGATCTCGACCTTCCGGAATAGGGCTCACCCGAACCCATGTTCCGGCCTTCTCCTCGAGTAGCCTTCCTTCCCGGTTTCTCGTCCCTCGAGCGTCGCGCACGCTCTTCTCGTCCACCGGTGTACTCTTCCGCGGACACCTCATCCCTCAGACGCACCGAGCCCGTCGGCTCTCTCCCGTGCCGTCCTTCTCGCTAGCCACGTCTTCCGCTCGACTTCCTGTGTTCCTAAGCTCCTGCACACTTAGACACAAGGGTTAAACAAACGCAGGACCTAACTTAGCTTGTTTGATCACATCAAAACACCTTGGGGTTCCAACAATCTCCCCCTTTTTGATGTGAGCAACCCAAGTTAAGTTAGGGTAACCATATGCAATAAAAACAATTTATATTAAAATAAATCCAAATATTTTTCAATTGAGAAATTATAGTACCTCCCCCTAGACTTAACATACTTCTCCCCCTTTGATCACATAAAAATTGGGGTTATAAACAAGTCTAAGGTAAATTCAGACAAGAACTTTTAAGTGTAAAATATTTAGTAAAGACACTCTTCAGAATTTTTCGTTTGAAAAAAATATTTTTCAGATAAGAACAGTCATAAGTGTTAAAAAAAAATTTAAGTTTAAAACTTATCTCAGCATTCCCAAAAAAATTTTCTAATTTTTTTTTTTAAATTCTAAGTGAATATTCATAAGAAATAATTCTTAGTCAATTTTTTTTTTAAAAAAATGATAAGGTAATTTTAAAAAAAATCTAAGTTAACTTAAAAAAAATTCTAAGTCAATTTTCATGAAAATTTCTAAGATAATAAATAATTTCTAAGTTAAGTTAGAAAGTTTTTAAATATTTTCTAACACAAATTGAATAACTCTTTTAACGCATTAAGTAATTTAAATTAATGCTTTTTCAGTTAGTCAATTAAACTTTTCATTTCGATAGTTGGCTTCCAGGTCATGGCGAGGCACTAGGCCTTCTTGGTTATTGGAGCAACAACCACTTCCTTAGACAAAGCCTCATAAAGAAATTAGTTGTTTAATTTCCTTGCTGAAAATGCTAAGTCTGACTTTAATTTTAAGTTAAATAGGTTTTTGGAATCCAGTAAAGGTTCCTACCTACAGGATTAACCAAGTATTTCCTGGGTATATAGATTTTTGATATATTTCTAATTTGACTTTGATGAAATCTATAATACCAATTTAAATTTCTAAAAGTAGGAATATTTGAGCCATTAGATTTTTTCAATCTTTCTATTTCTTCTTTTAGTTTTTCATTTTCAATTTTCAATTTTTCAAAATCCTCTATAAGACATGATTTTGCCAAAATTCTCTTTGTTTCTAAAATTTCATTTTCTAATTTGACATTTTTATTTTCTAATTTATACATGGATTTAGTCATAGCTTTGATACCAGAGTAAAGCTGATCAGGGGGTAAGAGGCATACCTCACTTACCATGTCGGACTTGAAGCCTGAATCTCCCCCTGCTTCACTGCTTTCATCCGAGGTCGCTCCCCCTTCATCGATGCTAGGTTCTGATATACTTTGTCTATCGTAGCTTGCCATTAGTGCTATTCCGGCATATTCTTGAGCTTCTGATTCGGATGAAGAAGTGTCGTCCCAAGTTGCTTTTAGGTTGTGTTTCTTGGGAGACTTCCTTTTGACCTTTTTGAGTTCTGGGCAGTCTTCTCTTAGGTGTCCCTCCTTCTGACACTGGTAGCACCGCACCTTTCTTCCACCTTTTTGATTCCTTTTATTCTGCATTTTAAATTTATTAGATCTAAAAAACTTTTTAAAATTTCTTACCATGTATGCTTCTTGATCGTCTTCGGAGTCTGACTCGAGTTCATCCTTCTGGGTTGCGTTCAGCGCCATAGTCTGGGTTGTATCCTTTGTCATTCCTGCATACCTGGTTTCATGCAATTCTAGAGTAGAAAACAACTCTTCTAAAGTGCTTACCTTCAGGTCTTTTGAGATGTAGTAGGCGTCGACGATTGATGTCCATTCTGGAGTTCTTGGAAACGCGTTGAGCGCGTAGCGTATAGTGTCCCGGTTTGTTACCGTTTCACCGAGGTTCTTGAGACCAGTAACTAGTTCTTTTACCTTTGCGTGTAAACCAGCTACTTTCTCACCTTTCTCCAGACGGATGTTCATCAGTTTGTTGCGGAGGATGTCCCTTCTAGCGAGCTTTGCTTCGGACGTGCCTTCGTGGAGTTCCAAGAACTTCTCCCAAAGTTCTTTAGCAGATAAATAGTTTCCGATGCGGTTGACCTCTTGAGGCGGTAACACGCTCAGCAGGTGATGTTCCGCACGGCTGTTTGCTACCGACTCATTCTGCTCCTTCTTTGTCCAATCGCTCTCTTCTTTTTCTTTTCCATCTTTATCTATTGGAGCTATAAAACCATATTTCATAATAAATCGAATTTCAAAATCTGTTTTTAGGAATACCTCCATACGACGTTTCCAGTCTGCGAAGTTCCCCTCGAATTTTGGTGGAACGATGCTTGGTCCGGCCATCTTGTTGCTTCGATCGGCGGTTAGTCCTCCTGAAGCGCCTGGCTCTGATACCACTTGTAGGTCCCTTTGGAGGCCGGCAAGAGGGGAGGGGTGAATTGCCCTACAAAATAAAACCAAAAACCCTTCTCGGATATTCAATTAACTTAAAAGAACTTGTAATTAAAAAAGGCAGAGACTAATTAAAACAGAAAATAGACATAGAGGAATTTCTTGGTTTGCAATCAGAGGATTGCTAATCCAAGGCAAAGAAGGCGCACTAATTGATTCTCCTCTGGGCGGAGTAGCCTCTTATAGCGTTGAAAGTATAGAAAGAAATAACACAAATGAAAGCACTGGATTACAAGTAGTTGTTCTTGATTGATTATTGCTTCTGGACCAAGGCTATATTTATAGTCTTGGTTCGGGCGCCCCCGGGGGGATAAACTTTATCCCCTAACGGTCAGATTGCGAAAATCGCGATCCTGGTCAAAATCATGCTTCGGGCGCCCGGAAGCATTCCGGGCGCCCCGGACAGCTCCGGGCGCTCGGAATGGTTCCGGGCGCCCCGGAGCAAAAAGTCAACTGCGGTTGACTTTTTGTCCGGGATGACTTCTCCGTTAAGTCCTAGTCTCGGTCTGGGTCTGTTCGCTCCGGCTCTGCTAGCTTGGGTGATCTCGACCTTCCGGAATAGAGCTCACCCGAACCCATGTTCCGGCCTTCTCCTCGAGCAGCCTTCCTTCCCGGTTTCTCGTCCCTCGAGCGCCGCGCACGCTCTTCTCGTCCACCGGTGTACTCTTCCGCGGACACCTCGTCCCTCAGACGCACCGAGCTCGTCGGCTCTCTCCCGTGCTGTCCTTCTCGCTAGCCGCGTCTTCCGCTCGACTTCCTGTGTTCCTAAGCTCCTGCACACTTAGACACAAGGGTTAAACAAACGCAGGACCTAACTTAGCTTGTTTGATCATATCAAAACACCTTGGGGTTCCAACAGAAAATACCAAATACTCAGTAGCCTCTCCATCACCTTGAAAGCCATTAGAAGAAAATCGTTGACTCAGATTTGTAATGTATATAACTGTCCGCTGCCAATACCAAGACATATATTCTATGGAGGCATGTATTGGATCATTCACTAACTCGCCATTTTCAACATGGTTAAGTGAATCACGCCAATGATCAATATACTGTTGATGTGTTTCTATCCAATTAGTGTTGGCTCTACCACTACGTGTCATCCACAAGGTCAATAGTATTATCCCCTCTATGTCGGCAAATAGCAATTGCATGTGAACATGGAAATCTATGCATTTGCCACTTTCCACATGTGCAATCTTTTTCATAGTAAAGAACCGTGTGTACATGACCACCTTTACCATTCAATTGTCTTGTTGTTACAATCTTCTACACTCCATCTACATAGTTAAACTCATCAATGTGATGTCCTTGTGCATGTCTTTCAACCTCCATGAATTTACTCCAATGATGTGGCGGGAGGGTTGTATTACAATGATGGGCTACCTGTTTATACCTTTGAAAAAGTTGAACAGTTCTATGAAATGACAAATCAAGGCATGCCTTAATTGGCAACAATCTAGCCCCTCGCAAAACATTGTTCAAACTCTCAAAAGTATTTGTTGTGAGACATCCCCATCGATGATTACCATCGTAAGCAAGACTCCACCGCCTTATGTCAATATCTCTCAAATATTGCCATGTCGTTGGATCAAGTGCCCTAATTTGTCTCCTAAATTTGTTGAATTTCCGTCTTTGAGTAGTACTGCCAATAGCCCAACGATAATGTTTCAAAGTGACATTCTTAAATTTTGTCATGAAATTACTTCGAACATGTCGAAGGCAAAATCTATGATATGCAATTGGTTCCTTCCATTCCTCTAAATTTGACATAGCATGAATAATATCATGGTGTCTATCAGAAATAATACATAATTGTCTATCTTGTGCCACATAACACCTGAATTGTTCAAAAAACCAAGACCAACTAGCTATAGTCTCCTCATCTACTATAGCATAAGCAATAGGTAATATACGATTGTTTGCATCCTTAGAAACAACTATAAGCATCTTTCCCTTATAAGCCCCTCGCAAATGTGTACCATCAACACTGATAACCGGTCTACACATGTGACATGCATCAATTGCTGGTCCAAATGCCCAAAATATACATTTGAAGACTTTCACATTTTCAGTGCTACTTGGGTGATGATGTCACTTAACAATAGTATTGGGATTAGAATGCTCTAAGGCTGCAATACGAAGGTAGCTCAGTGATAACCATGATTTTACTGTAATATTCTCATTCATACAATCATGGTTTGATGTAGTTTTTATATATAGAACTCATATTTATACTACATTTTTATACAGTGTATCAATTTTGGACTTAATTGTAAATTATGTTATTATGACTTTATTTTGATGCTAATATTTGTTCATTATTTTGTAGGCATCAAAAAGGTCATGGACCTTATCAGATTAGGCTGCATTTGGGCTTAAATCTAGGGTTAAACGAGGCGATCAAGCTCTGGATTGATTTGGATCGTCCATTGAAGTTTGAATCAGATCTACACCATCCATTGAAGATCTGAACCATCTGACCTAATGTAGAGCAGATCTTATCCATTGATGAAGATCCAGAGATTTTGATCCAGATCTGAGCTCATCCAGCCGTAGATCAAAGCCGAATTATTCTGGGCCGTCCGATCAGATTTGAGGAGAAGTTTAAATTCCGCGAGAAGATACAGTGTCAAGTGAGCTCGGTTCGCAATTTCTTGCCACTGTTCATCGTCTTCAACCTCTACGACGCCGACGCTCCCATCAACATTTCAATCAGAATTCAAGATCTGTCATCACCAGTAGCAATTGGAGGACTGACGATCATTTTCCAACCTTCAGATCGTGAGAGGAGTTTTTTTCTGTCGCGATCGTTGCGTTTCACATTCACCAGACGAACTCAGATTTCGGGAGTTTTCCAGATCTGAGGGATTCTATCACGCAATAGAAGATCCAGAGGAGTTTTTCCGGAGGTTCTGCTTCGCATCCATTCTTCAATTAACTCGCGAGTTCGCCATCGATTAGATCGATCGATTGACGAACGCGATTCTGTCGCCCTTACTTGTTCCACGGGCAGTGAACTTTTGATGAGATTGCAAGTTTGAAGGGAGGTTCCTGATAGCTGCAATTCTCATAATCTTTAGCTGTGGAATTGAATCATTGCTGGTGATTGCTCAAGGGAGTTTTCTTGAGTTTCTTTGTGACGTCGCAGAGAGACAGAGCTTAAGAGTTGATTGAATTTGTGGATGATTCTTAATTGCATTCTAACTATTTTAAATTGTTAGATCTTTAGATTTCATTTGTTTTCTTTCCCATTTCAAGAAAAACCAGCAAATGTTCTTTGTTAGATTTTATGAATAAATGTTGTTTCAAAGTTCTGTTATGGAATTGAGTCAGTTGAAAGTGTAAGAAGGAACAACAGTTAGGGATTCAATTAATACTCAGGATTCAATTTTAAGTTCATAGCATAGTTCCAATTTTGAAGTAAGTTTCGTAATATAGATTTCAAGTAGTTTTTGTTTGTTGTAAGTGTTGTTTCATCAATTCGATTCATTCATGATTCATTGCAAATTCAACTTTGATTTCTGCATGAATGTGCAGTTTTGTTCAGTTAGATTTTGAATAATTAAAATTAATCGTTAGGTTTTGTTTGAATGCATGGTTGAATGCAATTTTAAATGTAGAAATCATGAGTCAATAATTCTAGGTTAGTTTGATTTTAAGTAAATCATTGAAGTTTAGCATGAATTCCTTTTTATTCTATTGAATCTGTTTTAGAGATTAGCAATTTCATTACTGAGTTTGAATTAATAAAAGTTTCTATTCAATAGAAAGGAATAAATAAATGAAGATCACATTTAGACAAGCATATTTTCTAGTTAACCTCAGAAAAATATGACTTGGGATTCCATACTACATTCCTTTTATTTAGTTTTGAATTGTTCCAATTTAAATCAATTTGATGCACCACGTGACATGCAATATGGTTGACACCACTCAGCAAAATTATTTTCCTAATTTCCATAAACAATCTCTATGGCTTTTCTCCTCCCATGCCATGCCTTCTTGTATGAAACATCAACATACAATGACTGTTTAATATCAGGCTGGATATTTTTTACAGGATATCCAAGGTTCACCTCGATTTGATGAATAATGTGAGACGCAATAGTAGCTGAAGTCAAATTTCTATTATTATTGCCACTGATAGAGCCAAGACAATTGTGCATATTCATCCATCGAGTGATTTGCCACATCTTATGTGTCTTCTTATGAACTGCACGAATACACTAAAGACACGATGACCTAAAATTCTCAGGTCCACTGTTAGAATCTATGTCTGACGACACCACTTTGCATTTTGCAACCCATGTATTGATTCTGTTTTCAACTATCTTAAACTCCTGATTTTGACTAATAGAACATAATGTCACGGCATTTCGCAGTTGAGACTTGTTGTCAAATAGCATTCCTAGCCGGATTTGATTTTTTGATTCACTCCAAATATCAATATGAACATTATCTTCTCGATCTACATTGTCATCGTCATTTTCCTCCCCTATATCATTTATGAAGTGCATCACCCTTTTATTATATGGTGGAATCTCACCACGATTAAGATGAGTATCACAATCACCATCATCAGGAGAGTCATCATCCATAGGAATGCTCAAAATATCCCCACCATCTTCAGAAGATTGAGAATGAAAATATTCACTGCTCCGTGCCTCATTATCCAACTGCACCTCCAGTGGCAATGGAAAAGGAATCATGGTATAATACCTTGGAGATTCTACATGAAGAAGCTCAACAAAATCTTGAGATGGTAACGGAGGACCCATATTGATGTTTTCACCTGCAGTCATCTGAATTCTAGGTTCAAATATCAAACTTGGTACATAATTCAGTTCATCAGATCCATTAGAAGATCCAACATGAGACATTGATCCCATAAAGTTAATAAGAAGTGCAACCATGCTCGTGTGTTCGGTTGGCAATAATGCTTCCTGTTGGATCGAACTTTGCGAAATTTCTTCCATCTCAACATAGATGTCAACCCAAAAATCTATAACTGTCTGGACCAAATAGAATAAAATTCTTAATGACTTATCATTCGTAATAAGGGTGGATATGGATTTCCCATTTTGTTCATAATCCAAGATGATATTCAGCTTAAAATGTTTTCTATCCACACCAATTTGTTGACAAATCTCATCTACTAGCTCGTCGTAACTCAATTTATGTTCAATCACTATGGTAGCGTTAGAGATAGACTGGTCATGCTTAATTGAATCATTTTCATATTCAATCTTAGCTCCCCAAAACAAGCTCACAGGAATTGGACGTTCTAAAAAAGCCATACTAATAAGCCAAACAACCTTAATTAAATGATATATGCAATACATCGGTATATTACCTTATGAACTATTACTTGAAAAAAAAAAGATTTTTTAGGCCATAAAACTCACTGTTGTTAAGCTGGAGAACAGTTCGATGTCGACGAATTCGACGAGAATCAGGTCTTAATATTCGTAGTTGGGCCTTTCCTTCTGTTGGGTTCAATCAAAGTCCCACATTAGAAAGATTTGGTAAAGATCATGAGGTTAAAAGGAAGCAAGATATCTTCATTGGCATGAGGCCTTTTGGGTAGAGCCCAAGAGCAAAGCCATGAGGGTCTAGGCCCAAAGTGGACAATATCATGTCATTGTGGAGATATGTGGACATCCTTTGTGCACAACAAATGGTATCAGAGCCATGGTACGAACCAGATACCATGTGGGGCGGCCTTGAACGAAGTTAAGGGTGGGCTCGGAGTAGGTCAGGGTGACCAGATGTTCGCGGGAAGCCTAGAGTAGGTCAAGGTGACCAGATGCATGCGGGGAGACCTGGAGCAGGTCAGGGTGATCGGATACTTGTGCGGAAGCAAGTAGGTCAGGGTGACTAGATGCTCGCAGGGAGGCCCGAAGTAGGTCAGGGTGACCGGATACTCGCAAGGAGGCCCGGAGCAAATCAGAATGACTGAATACTTGCGGGGAGGCCTGGAGCAGGTCAAGGTGACCAGATGCTCGCAGGGAGGCGAGTAGGTCAGGGTGCTGGATGCTCGCAGTGAGGCCCGAAGCAGGTCAAGATGACCGAATGCTCACGGGGAGGCCCGAAGTAGGTCAAGGTGACCGGGTACGGATGCTTGCGGGGAGGCCCAGAGCAGGTCAGAATGACCAGATGCTCGCGGGGAGGCTCGGACCATGAGAGTAATTGTGGTCTTTCGTTTGAGGGGAGGATTGTTGGGGTTCAATTAAAGTCCCACATTAGAAAGATTTGGTAAAGATCATGGGATTAAAAGGATGCAAGATATCTCCATTGGCATGAAGCTTTTTGGGTAGAACCCAAGAGCAAAGTCATGAGGGTCTAGGCCCAAAGTGAACAATATCATGCCATTGTGGAGATATATGGACATCCTTTGGGCACAACACCTTCTAATACTTCGCAACGAGTCAGACTTGCCTTCTAATCCTTCGCAATGAGGCGTTTCGACGTGGCCTGATCGGACAGCTCCTGGGGCGGGCAGCCACGAGATCGTGAGAAGAAGAAGAAGAAGGCGGCGACGATTTTAGGCTTAGACGCTTCGACGTGGCATGATAAGATAGCTCATGGGGCAAGTGGGCACCGCGAGAAGAAGGAGGAGGAGGCGCCGGCGGCGGTTTAGGGTTTAGACGCTTTGGCGTGGCTTGATCATGGGGTGGACAGGCACTGTGAGAAAAAAGGAGGAGGAGAGGCGACGACAACGACACTTTAGGTTTGGCGTGTATATGAGACGTGAGAGTAATTACATAAGAAATACTTTCTATCAATATTCATGAAAATTAAATAAATAATAAGTTACAGCTTTCGCATTTAAGAAATGCGAAAGCTATCAAATTAAAAAAATAATTTTGGAACGTCTGCTATTTCCATCTAGTTTCGCATTTGCAAAATGCGAAACTTTATTAAATTTCGCATTTTGCAAATGCGAAATGCACATAGAGGTAACTTCTGCAGAAATAAACACATTCTTCTCCAATTTTAAATAATTGGTATATTTTAAGAATTTTTCCTGGTTTTTTGGATCTTTGATTGGGTTGAACAGTGGAAATTTCTGGGATTTACGATCATCATCATCAAAATCCAAATTATTATCCAAGTCATCATTGTCAACACAATTATCATCGCCTTCTTCATTCTACATCAGAGCTAAAACCTTTTTAGGAATACCTTGATGATCAACCATCACCATCTCATTAAACATTCTCATATCATGATCAATACGACTATCAAAAATTTTATCATCTTTCTCAAACTCATAATAACTATCATGAAACTCCTCTTCTTCCTCATAATCATCACCATCAGTTGTCCCACTTCCCTTCATTTCTAAACATGTTTCATCACTCTCATCATCACATTCATATGCTATATATATCTCCACTTGATGATTAGTTGAGATGTTATCATTAATTGTTAATACATCCACATCATTCTCCGGATATCTACCATTGCTTGAATTATGCCTTAATTTGTGCCAAAACCGAGGCCTCTCTATCTCTTCGAACCCTAATTCCTCGGCAAATCTATACAAATGAAGCATTTTGATATTTTTGGTGTCTACCCAATCATAATATTCAATATTTCCCTAACATATTCTTTGAATGTACTTATGCCCTTTATTTTTCCGTTATAATATAGTTTCAAACTAATAAATGAGTCTCCTCCAACATTACCAGTAGAAAATTACAAAAATTTATAACTTTAGTCCTGCATATAGTTCAATAAAAGAGTTTTAGTCTATCAAGAATTTAAAAAAATATAATTTTTTATCACGGAAGAAGAAATACCATAGCTCGCGATGCAATTCAAGAAGATTCCACTTAATCTAGCCATCACATATCAATGACAATAGCTACTTTTCAACATCCTCGTGAACTTGCCCCACTAGTTTTTTTTGCTCAAAAGGATGAAATAAAATGACATATATCAATTTAAGGGACCAAACAAGATTTAGGAACATAGAGATAATCTTACCCGCAAGATCAATTGTTAGGTTGGCCTGATTATGAGACTGAGAATTCAAATCCTAACCAACATTTATCCTTAATACGCTATGCACAATGAATGAATCATTGGCTCTTATGCGCCACTATAGTAAAAAAAAACAAAAGACATTACAACACTTACGATTGAGCATTGCGACAATGCTCTCTTGCTGTCGCCGCCCAAAATTAGACATCAATCGGATTCGGAAGATTGTGAGAGGGAGTTGGGAGGAAGGAGACGATCGACTTTGGAGATTAAGGTTTGAAACGTAGAAATAAGGATGTTGAAGACATTTTATAGTCTCTTTCCGACTCACGTGGTGATCACGTGTACATACCGTTAAATCTTAAGAGAGTAGTTGACGGTAGGGACGTATTTTTAGAAACAAATTAAAGATGAGGGATATAAATGACAAAAAAAAATTTTGAGGGACATAAATGGAAACAGGTTGAAACAATAGGGGCATTTTAATGTATTTTCCCACAGAGAGCATATTAGAAAAGGCGTAAACTTTGAGGGGTAAAATTTAATCTTTTTTTCTTTCATAGCCAAACCCTGAGAGCAAACTGCGGCCGTCGCCGAGATGAACGAGGCGCTCGACGAGGACGATGTGTTCCTCTCGATGGTCGAAGCTGTTGAGGCCGCGGCCTCTGGAGGGAGATTCAAGCGCCAGAAGTTCATTTCTTCCTCCGGCGATTCCGATGCTGGCGTCCCGGACGCCAAGGAGGGATCCTACATGGCGGCGCTCCGCGGTAGCCATAGTATCGTCTGGAATAAGCAGTTGACTGAGAGACAGAAGAACTCCGGGGTCCCCCGATCCGGCAACAATCCCTCGATGAACCCTGCGTCTTCTACAGGCGGAAGCGCTTGCTTCAAGTGCGGCCTGGAAGGCCACTGGGCAAGGGATTGTGATTCCGGGTGCGGAGTGGAGTTGAGAGGAGGATCAGATTCTGCGAGCAAAGAGTACGGCGAAGTGCCGGAGAAGGCGTGCCCTTGTGGAACTGGGACTTGTTTGATTCGCACTTCGAACACGCCTAAGAATCCCGGTCGAAAATTCTACAAGTGTCCTCTTCACCTGGTGAGCATCGATTCTTCATTCTTCTTCTCCTTCTCAATTGTTTCTTGCTTCTCCGCAGAGATATTCTCCGGTTAGGAATCGGAAATGAAATCTCAGATTAGTTTTTTTACCCAAAAAAAAAATCAATGTGTTTCTCAAAGATATCATTTCTTTCTCTGTAAAAAGGAACATGAAAATGTTCGTGGCTGTTCAAGGTCTGCCTGGTAGCATAACGACAATTTATTGCCCTTATTGCTGTTCAATAGTTGGTTTTTTGCTGATTACTCTTTCATCTAGGATAATGGTGGTTGTAGCTTCTTTGAGTGGTGCGATCAACCATCACCTCATCCGTCTGCTTCTCAAAATGTCTTTAACAGTCGTTCATCACCGTATACGGTATGCCTAAATCATTGTGCATTACTTTGTCTGCAGATTATCTTATCTTACATGCTATATCGATAGTCTCTATTCTATTAAATCTACCAAACTTTGGTAGTGTATTTGTTTGTATTTTTATCCTTTTCTAATCATAATTCACGTCATGCAGTTGATATGAAGGAAACATATAGAGAAAGAGATTAGCTCTGAACCATGCTACTTTTAAAAAGTTCCTTTTACTTTCAAAATACCTGATGAGAATTTGCGAGCTAGAAATGAAAGTTGAATGATACATTTTCAGTTTCTTCTCCATTCTCACCCTTTTTTGTTTGAATGGTTCTTAAAGTGTAAGAGTTCCTTTATGTTTATAGTAAGCTGCTTAAAATATTAGTACCTTGTACAGTTTGAAGTTGCTCCGTTAAGTTGAATCTTCTAGTTTAGTAGATAAGTACTCGTATAACTAAGGAGTTGATGCGGACCTTGTATAACTAACTAACCAAGGAAAACAACTTGCTAAAGCTTGCGGTGTTGGTGTCAAGCAAGCATATCAACCAATTTGTAGATTTACTTGTTGATAGTCTTACCCATATGGTGACCCACCTAGAAGTACCAATTTTAGACTGGGTTGAGTCTTTGTCGACTCTAACCCTATATATTGTGAATAGATCACAGCTTAGTTTACAACTCTTTTGACCTGAATAAAATCAAACTCAAAACTGAAATTGTAACCAAAATGCAAACATGACCCAAACAAAGTAAAAGATAAGTCAAGATGATTCAACTTTGACAAAACCCATGAATCTTTGCCACTTGTTGTGGTCACCCTGCCAAATTGATCTCTTCCTGAATATAAACGATTGGCAGGTCGGCTTGGGCCCTGATATTATGATACTTGTTTGGGTTCAGTCAATATGCATTTGAAATTTTCTGTTAAGGTCATATCGATAAGCTTCTTTGTTCATTTACTTGCTTATCTTTTCTATAAGTGTAGGCACATCAAAGCCAGTTTCATCTTCTAATCCTATGGAGATGAGAAATTTGATTCTTGTAACTATAAATGTAACTAATCACATCACATCCTCATGATATTGAATGAGATCAATATTATGTGTACATCTGTTTCTAACTTAACCATTAATTAGCCTTATCCTCCATTAGAACTTTAATAATGCATCTCATTCTTACACAACTTACCTTCTTGTTTAAGGTTTCTAATTGATTTTGTAAAGCTTATCTGCAACATGCGTCAGGAATAAACTACAGTCGAGCTTTAATAGCCTCTAAAACTTTATGATGAGATTCTTTAACTGATAGGCTTTAAAGATGTTCTCTCCACAGTAGCATTAATTACATGATCCAGTTTAGATCTGCTAACTGTTTGAGCAAAGGTGATATTGCTCATCCCAAGTAGCCCGATATCGCCGGTCCCACGGCAAGATGCATGCAGGTAAATCATGCGCGGGGCAGTGGTCCTTCGCATGAGTTAGATCTGCTAACTGTTGTCAATAGTGTTAGTGAAGCTAACTTTTTCATTCATCCAGTTATGATTATATTTTCCCGTTAGTTTCTTTTTTCGATATTGAGTGCATAATCTATCCCTTTGTTGTTCTTTGGAAGATAGTATCATCCTCATCTGTGCTTATTCTTCATCAGTTGCCCTAAATAAAGTTAATTCTTTGCTTAACAACACCTATTGCCATTCTGTTTTACAACATGGAAACTGGAAAGAGTTGTGATTTTTTCCTAATGGATGGTTGACTAGGTTAATGAAACCACTAGAAACTCAAGCACTCAACTGTCGAGCGAGAGAAGCAGTTCAACTTGCTTTACGTGTGGACAGGAAGGTCACTGGTCGCGTGATTGCCCCAACCGTTCCGTGCCATCCAATACCTTTTCAGACACAGCAGGAAAGTGTAGTTCCACTGCCTCAAACTCGTGCTTCAAATGTGGGCAAGGAGGTCACTGGTCCAGGGACTGCCCCAAGCAGTTGTCTTCGTTCTCAATTGATGCATCCGTTAGCACAACAAGAAAGTCCTTTGGTTCGACAGACTCGAATACTTGTTTCAAGTGCGGGAAGTCTGGCCACTGGGCTCGAGAATGCCCTGCTGAAAAGCCTTCAGCAGCCTCTGCGATTCACAAAAAGGTAAACTTTTGATGTTTTCGGCTATATCTGTTGGATGTTTTGGGTAGTGAAATAGGTTTGTTAGTCAAGAACAAGGCTTCTTTTGTGAAGAACAACGAAGTCTTAGAATTGTTGTCTTCCTTTTGAATGAGGTTCATCCATGTTTCTTGAACAAAACTAGACGAGTCGGATCAGTTCGATCGATTAAACACTATTCAAATGATCAAAGGATAGATGACAAAACAAGGGTTGAGATTCGATGATGGCATATACATAAAAAAAATCCAGATTGTCCCATCAAGCACATGAAATGTTAGTGTTAGACTATACTGTTCTAATGATAATTATTGATGGAGGACCACTTACATATTTTGACCAACCCTTTCTCTTGAATGATTAATAATTTTTTATCCTTTTTTTTATATAAAAAAGGTATTTGCATAGGTTTTGAAGAAAACTTAGGTGACGTTTGATTTATGAGTTTGGGAATGAGGGAATTGATTCATTCCCAAACCTTATGTTTGGTTGATGGGAATGGAAAAGATTTTGAAATGAAATCCAAAAACTTGGATATGGATGAAACCCACCCCCCTCCCTTGGATTTTGATGAAATAGAAATATGAATTAAGTTTTAGACAAAAATATCCTTAGTATATTTGTTCAAAATTTTTTTTTTAATTTCACACTCTCTCTCCTTATTATCTCTCATCATATTTTCTCTCTCCTTATTTTATCATCACATTTTCTCTCTCAACATATTTTTTCTCTCCTCATTCTCTCTCATCACACATTCTCTATCATTTTCTCTCTATATTCTCTCCCATCATACACACTCTCTCTTTATTCTCTTCCATCACACTTTCTCTTTATTTTTTCATCATACTTTCTCTCTCATCGTACTTTCTCTCTCCTCAATCTCTCTTAGCATACTCTCTCTCCCTCATTTTCTCTTATCACACTTTCTCTCTCTTCATTCTCTCTTATCACACTCTCTCTCTTTATTTTCTCTAATCATACTTTCTCTCTCAGCACACTTTCTCTCTCATCATACTTTCTCTCTCCCCAGTTTCTCATTTTCTCTCATCACACTTTCTCTCTCTTTATTTTTCCCATCATTCTTTCTCTCTCAACTCACTTTCTCTCTCATCACACTTTCTCTCTCCTCACTTTTTCATTTTCTCTCATAATACTTTCACTCTTTTCATTTTTTCCATCACTCTTTCTCTTTCAGCATACTTTCTCTCTCCTCATTCTCTCATTTTCTCTCATCACACTTTCTCTCTTTTCATTTTTTCCCATCACACTTTTTCTCTCAATCCACTTTCTCTCTCATTGTACTTTCTCTCTCACTCTTTCATTTTTTCTCATAATATTTTCTCTCTCTTTATTTTTTTCCATCACTCTTTCTTTCTCAGCACACTTTCTCTCTCATCATGCTTTTTCTCTTCTCAATCTCTCTTATCATACACTCTCTCTTCATTTTTTTCTCATCATACTTTCTCTCTCTTCACTTTCTCTCATCATATGTTTCTCTCACATTCAACTTTCTCTCCCATCTAATTTTTTCTCTTATTTTCCTGTAAAGGTAAAAAAGGAAATTTTGGTTCATTCCGATTGAAAATATTTAACTAACTAAATATCATTTTTAAGAATGATACCCAAGCTCATACTCATTTTCATTCCATAATACTATGATACTCATTCTCATTTCGATTCTTAGGAGAGAACCAAACGCTTTCTTACTTTTTTTTTTCCTTCTAAAAACTGATATATATTTTAATATTATTTCTATGATTTTATATTTATATAAACTTAACTATCAATCTAAAGCTAATTATGAATTCTTTTACACTTTTGTATGCACCACAATTTCAATATCATAGTGTCTAATCTCTCCCTACAAATTAGGTCTTAGGTCAAATGTTTCCTGAATTTATTCCCTTAATTTTTATTTCAATAATTTTAATATCATCAAAATAAGTTGTCATTGTTTGCATATGATAAAGATTAAATTAAGAGAAAATTTATATGCAGTCTTTCATCACAATTTAAACTTTGCATTAAACTTTGCACGCATATTTTATTATCAAAAAAATTTTATTTTCACTCTCTAATTAAACATAATAATTTACTTAATTATTTCAAATTATTTTTAAGTATAAAAAATCTAAAAATGAGTATAATTCTTTTTAAATTCAACATATTAAATTAACATTTAGTATATTTTTTATTAAATTGAGTATCAATTTTTTCCATCTTAATTAAATAAAAATTATATTATTATTTTTTAAATAATGTTTAATTAAAAAAATTATATGAGAGATAATTAGATAAGGATATGCGTAGGAGGAAATAATAATAGAAATAAAGTGTTTTTTTTAAAATTTTACGATGGGGATTGTACGTAAAATTGAAGTTGTATTTAGGAGTGCTGGTCTGGTGCATACTCAAAAAGTAATACACTTAATACAAAGAGTATTAGATTTAGATCGATTTTTAAATGGGAATTAATTATATTTTAAATTTACTTAATACGTCAATTCTGGGTATTTGTCTAATAAGATCTTTTTTATATTTGATTTTAAAAAATTGGACAAACTCTACCCACCGAACTAAAGTGTGACAGTGATATGACGTTTTTCTTATATTTTTAAAGCAAAAAAATAGTTTTGTCTTTAGATCAAGCCACATGTACTCCTCTCCCCAATCTCAACACCTCTCCCTCGGGGCCTTCTCTCCTCCAGATCAAGCGACGGCGGCGGAGGAGGAAGACGAGGAGGCGGAGCATGCGAGGCTTTTCCCCTGCCCTTACTGCGACCGTAAGTTCCTCAAATCCCAAGCCCTCGGCGGCCACCAGAACGCCCACAAACGCCAGCGCACCTTTTTCCTCCACCTCCCTCCTCCTCCTCCGATTCCGCCGCCGGTCTTCCCCATCTCCGCCCACGGCTTCAGATCCGCCCCCTACGACCGACCCACCGGCGCCGTCGCCGCCGCTCGGTTCGTCGCCGTCCGCGGGAGGGCAAACTGCGACGCCGAGGACGACCAGACGCTCGATCTGCTCAACTGGAGACGGGGATCCTACTGTCGCCCAGAGGCGCCGGCGGATCTCGGCGACACCTCCGGCGAGCCGACGACGGAGCTTGATCTGTCTTTGAGGCTTTAGCTTTTCGCTTGCCTTACGTGTCTTTATGTTTTGCTATTGGCCAAAGATATATAAATAAAAAATATCTTCTATTGATGACGTCACTTAATGTTAAAATATCTGAATAATAAATTATTTCAAATTTATCCTTGATCACTCTAGACCCACTAGAAAAGAAATACTTGCACGCTAATTAACTAAAGCAATTTTTTAACCAAACAAAATATTAAATACAATCTACTTGTTTATTAGAAATCAAAAAGCAATTTTTTAACCAAACAAAATATTAAATACAATCTACTTGTTTATTAGAAATCAAAACTAGCTGATGCTTCTTTTTTATCATTCAAGTAATTACTAATCTTTATGTGCCAAATTTATTAAATATCAAAAATTATACTAGGGATGACAAATTAACTCTAACACTCTGTGCACTGAAACAAATAGAACACATTTTACATGCTCTCGACCTCCAACGGCACAACAAAAATTTCGAAGTCAAAATTGTGAATCTCACTGATGGAGGGAGGAAGAAGAGTTCCTAATGAAGAAGGCTTGAGGAACTAGGTGCTTCAGGTGAGGCTTCTGCGAAAATTTTACCGCAAAAGTTTCGAAATTCTCCAGGTATCGAAAGTGTATAATCAAAATATCGCAAGTGCGCGAGAAGGCAGTGTCTGAAACAGTCGGTTGTCGGTTGTGTCCAACCATCATCCAGTTGCAGTATATAAGACTGGATTAGTGAGTTCTCCAGAGGTAGATCGTATCTTGTTTGATATTTACGGATCTGAAAGAGGTGATTCTTGACTAAAAGATCTTAGGCGTTCGACGAGATGCTCCTTAAGCGATTCTGGAATTTGCGAGATGAAAGTCTTCCTTGCATCGCTTATCAATTGTTTCCTGCATTGAGTGCGACGCGAAGCCACGACAAAGTCAGTGTGCAAAATAAACAGTATCATCTTAAAATTAGAGAATTGCTCAAAAGATTACTCTTTTAACTCATGAGTGCAAAATTCTAGCAGATCTTTACCTTGTTGAACTCTTATCATAAGAGACATCTGCTGCTTGCAAGCATAATCTTTTTTTAGCTCGCATAAAGTCTTGAACTTTATCCACCCATCCACAAGAGTGAAGTTCGGATGAGGCTTCTCGGGATAGCCTAAAAAGCATCATCACAATAATGAGAAAGAAATAAGTAAGCACATCATAATCCACAGAAGATGAATGAAAACTGCAATCCACAATATTGAAAAAGAAAAGACGGGAGAGAGTAACACAGTTAAGTATCACATAAGCACTTCTTCTGATCCTACAAGCGCAAGATGAGGTACCGATGAGCGGGCATTTTGTTTTATGTCAGTGTAAAGAGAGGCATTAACAGAAATGAAAAAAGAACTGAAAGAATTAGACTCACAATTCTTTGAACTTTTCAATTTCTCGCGAATGTTTTTTGCCACATGATATCTCATTCTTGTATGAGCCATTTTCCCTTGGCAAAGGGGCGGCATCATTAGTGCTTGAATCAGAATTTTCGCTGCTTTTCGTACTGTGTACTTCTGGATTAACTTTTTGATGATTATCAATCTTCACTTTAGCTGAACTAGCATTACCAGAATCTTTTCTTGTAGCTGCTACATACTCAGTGTCCTCCGAGTTCGAGTGTCTCTTTGATGGCTGAGAGCACCCATTTCCATTTGGCAAAAGAGACGTATGCTTATTCTGCTGCCCATCGAATGATATGTCTACACTAGCTGCATTGAGATTAGAAGTTGTCGATGTCTCAAATTTTTGTACCGTCTTATTTTCACTTGGGGAACAGCTAGCAAGTGTTGTTATGCCTTCTCCACTAGCTCCTTTTTTCTGAATATCAAGGTTCCCATTACCATTTGGGAAAGTCCTTTTTATCTCAAGATTCTTGAGATTAATGGGCTTAATTTGCGGAGATGAAAATGGTTTACCGTTCTTCAGCAATGCCGAGCCATTATTTGTAGAAGATGCCCCGTTGGAATTAGCAATAGTTGGTTTTAGAACCTGTACAGTCTTCTGGCTTTGAACACTGCTTCCATTTACAACAGAAGGTTTGAAGCCATTGCAAGATAAAGCAGATTTGGTGGGCTTTGGGCACCCGTTGGTGCGTATATAAAAAAGCATGTAAACCTTCTCTGACAAAACTTCTTGTGAGCTTGAAAGTGAAACATGGGCATCATTACAACAGAACCATCGACCAGAAGCATCCTATAAAGAGTAAACCCAATGAAACATAAATAAAAAAAAAAAGATAGTATTATTATATGTATATTCAACAAAATGTTGAAGGTTGAATAAGCAATTCAACAAGTGACTACCTTAATGTAAGCGTAATAATGTCCAGATTCTGGTGAGAAACCTGAGTGTACTATACAACCGAAAAGACTGTACTCTGGCTCCAGATCCTGCAACTAGAATAACTCAAGATTAGAAATATGAATAGCCTTGACAAAAATGCATCATCTGAAAAAACTAAACAGAATGGGCTTACCAGGAACCTTATTATCATTCGCTTAGAATAGATTAAGCTCAAAGCATGAGCTAAGATTTGTTTAGGCGTGAATATGAACTCACTGGAGTCTAGGGTTGATCTAGCTCTAGCTTTATGTGCATTCTATATGCAATTAGTGAAAGAATTCAACTTTATTGTTTAAACAATTAAAGTGAGAAAAGCAATAAATATGAATATATTGTTGTCTGTAAATTAGGTATTGTAGTGGTAAATATAAGCGCATTATTTGAATTTGATAGCTTATGCAACATGCAAGATCAATACACAACAGATCTAGGTGGCAGGAACCTTAGAACACAAATATAATGCTCATAGTTGTGCCAACAAATATCATACACTCAGTTACATTTTCTCTAACAAAAAAAAAAAATCAAGTACAGTAATAACACATAAAACATATCTATGTCAACAATAAAAAAAATAGCGGGGACAGTGTTAAATATGCATGGGAAAAAAGAGATCAATTACGTAGATGTGAACTTCACCTTTGAACCAAGGATCGACAAAAAAGAGCAACTGAGAGAGAAAAGCTGCAGGGTAACCAACATCAAAGAGATTAACTGCGACGAGGCCTATATCATGTCTGGCATTAAGTAGCTCGGTGTTTTTCTTCCAAAAAAGTAACTTGGGCTGGTCTACATGGATACCTATGACAGTGGCTTCTAGAGTGAGTGTGTTCAACAAAATCACAGGAAGGTAATCTAATTAAACTAAGTCATACTTTGGTCATGACTTCCAGACAGGTTATCCTATGAATTTGACATGAAACATCCTAAACACAAAAACTAACTAGCACTCACAGTACTCAACTGCACTGATTATCGACATGTTGCTATCATACAACAGTTTGTAACTCAGCTACAGTCTCAAGAAACCAACACATGAAATGCAAAATCAGTCCAGTGAAACTACACACTGATGGACGCTTTCTCTACTGCATCCCTAATGATTCCAGTAACAGAGCTAATTGTTCAACCACTGAGAAACATTGCAAGAGATCTAATAAGGTAGGAGAAATTGTCTGAAAGTAGGTGCATGAAAATGAAATTACCGGAGAAATCATCCTTCTGTTTGTGTAACGGCAAAGTTGAGAGGATGGAAAAGAAAAGCAGTCAATAAACCTTAGCATATTAGCATACATTATTATTGAAACAAAATTTCATAACAAACACTTCCAGAATTCCATGATTAAAAAAGTTGTCTTATACTCAACAATGATACCGTCCTAAAATGTGCTTCACAAGCTAGTCTTATGACCTATAGATGATTATAGACTCAATTCTTAGAGCCTCAAACTATATGATCCGCAGTGCATAACCCCCAGGCTCATCTTACTTATTATTTCCTCCTACTTCCAGCTTGCATTTAACGTAGCCAGTCAGTGATAAGCTATTCCACATGATTTTAGACATGCATGATTTCTCAAGGCCCACATAGCCAAAATTTATCTGTTACAAGAGGTGTGCACTGAACCGACAGGTGATCAGTGGGATGCTCTAAGGTTTCTTACCTTGTAATAGAACCACAATTGATGACTTAACCTCCTTGTTAGTCAATAACAAAAGATCACCATCAATAGGAAACATATATTAACCTTGAACACACAACTAGGATAAAATTTGGTAAACTTTAGCCAAGAACTAGGAACTAGTGGACCAAGAATAGCCTAGTTTGCAAGATTATAAATGGTTCAGATTATAGTTGGAAAAAAAGGCTGATACAGTACAGTTGACCTAGATCCAGATTGGCCATGTTCAATCTGATTTTTCCTGATTTCTTGGGCACATGATCAAAACCTAAGAGATATTGTCGAAAGGGGCAGTAAAACATCTGACTAGTCAGATCTCAATATAAATTGAAAGAATTAAGCTTGAATTCGCAAGAGTGAGATGAATCAATTTTGAATTGTGGAACTTTACAGGACAATATGAAACATGGAAAGAAGATTAAATTAAGAAGAAATTGAAGATTGGACCAACAAAGTTAGGGTCAATGGTTCCATCATAATTGATAATATTATCATAATTCGTAAGATTTTGATTCTATTTTTGATATTTAGGAATACCATCAAATCTTGTTAAGGGTGCTTGCTTATAGTTATGTGTTTAACAAAATTTGTTAGCAATTTATATTTCTTTTCTCCACTTATACATTAAATGATGTTTCATTTTTCTCTTTTAAAATTTTTCTCATCAATTCTGATCCTACTAATCCATAAGGATGATATTAATATTTTTTTATTTACTTGATATTGATTTTGCCAGATATGTTTTGGATTTGTTTGACAACCGAACCTCTCACGATACAGAAAATATACAGGTGGCTTTTCAGGTATCAGATCTTAGGATGTCTGAAAGATTAACATCAACCTCATATTTTTCATAAACACAAAAACCCAGTTTCAATCTGTACAGCAAGGATAAACACTTCAGCTTGGATAAATTCGACAGTAGCACGTTACCTGCTATTTTCTTTCTTAGGAAACTTTTAGAGAACTACTGATAGACACTGCATTCTGTCTGATGAATAAATGCTACTACAAACCTAGAAATAAAAGATAGAAGAAACAGAAATCATACGGAAACACTCCATAAGGAGTGCACATGATTCATGAGTAACCAAGAGTCAGTTTATGCTGGTTCAAGGGGGAATATAGAGAACTTTAAAGCATTGATCAAAACTCCAAAAGTTGGTCAGGCCATAACAACTACAAGAGCTCTCAAATCTGAACCAAATTGGTTATGATTGTGACAAGACCAACAATCTAAAACATACTGATTGTGAATCATCTTTACTGAAAGTACTATAGACCATTTTAACTAGCATTCATTAGCCATACTGTTATAGTTCCAGAGGAAGAAAAGTCTTACATCTAATGACTACAGCAATGAAAGGTGGTTAACCCTAAGAGATCCTATATGCATGAATTTTAAAATGTCATGATAGAAATCACACTATGTAGCATTAACAAAGTTACAATTGAATTGACTATGTGATTTAATAGATTAACATCATTTGCCTATAACTAAGTGATATAATTATAAACTGATTTGAATCCTGGAACAAAAGCTTTCTTAGAATACAACTCTTTTCTGTATTTTCAATATTTAGTTCTGAGCTATTTAACAGGTTTACAGGTGCTGAGATGCATCAACAGTTCATCAAAGAAACCTACCACTTATGTGCTTACATTGGTCATTGCCTACTCTACAAAAAGAGACTACTGCTGAACACAATTCATTCAATTGTCACTATAGAATATAACTAGAAGTGTAAGACAAACAAACCTGACTCGGATTGGACATGAACTTTGAAAGCCCAAGAAGCTCATCAAAATCAATGTTTCGATTAATCTTCCCACCATGTATGCCTTCAAATCTCTACAGGAAATGCATCTTACCATTAAGATTTCCACAGAAATGCAATTAGTATATTTAAGGTAGAGAACAACAAGAAAATTTTCACCTTGAGTTGGATGACTAGAACATTTGGTGCTCGATGTATGAACATCTGCTTCTTTGCTACTGAGAGTTTCTTACAACTGAAATGAAGAAACAAAAATAAATAAATAAATATCTTTTACATAGTTTACAGTATTATGTTGGGAAATAAAACGTCAGAATGACTCTTTTACTTGCTGCAGCTGTATTTATTGTTGCCATCCAATTCTTCTGGCTGAAAAAATCGAGCAAGAGCATCCTTCAAGGAGCTGTTGTGGAAAACATCGAGACAGATATCCAAAATCTCGTCCACCTTGTTTGAATCACCATTGCAAGTGAGGCACTTCACCTGACTTAGCAACGCCCCTCCAAAGATCTCGTTCATCACGGTGGTGGGCCTCGAGCGCCCCTCCACTTTAGAATCTCCATTAGTCACCCCTCCACTGGCTCCACCACAACCATTTAGCTTGTGCAGCTTGAGGCAGGCATTATGGCATGCGTCAATCACATATCTAAGGAATTCGTGAGCGTCCTCCTGGCGCCCCCAACGGAAATGCTCCGCAAATAGAGACAAGCACTTTAGAATCTTGGACGGCGATTCAGTGATATTCGCTCCGTCAAGGGTGAGTGATCGAACGATTTGCCGCTCGAGGATGCAGAATGGGCACTCCTTCTCCCGATTCGCGAACACCGACTTGCCTGCAAAGCAAACAAAACTACAATTAATTCTCCAAGCACAAAAAAAAAAAGGATTTTGATGAAATTTTCGAAAGGAAAATAGGGATGGGGGCAGGGCTAGGGTTTACAGAGTGAGGAATGGCGGGAGGAGAGGCAGAACTGGGCGAGGGGAGGGGTGTAGGTGAGGCACTGGAGGACGCTATTAAGATAGCAAGAGTTGCCGAGGTTTTTAAGGCCGAGAGGAGAGGCGCCCCCCCTGCGGCAGCGCGCGTGCCATGTCATCTGCAGACCCATCAACGACCACTGCCGAGGGCCGCAATAGTGGTTCCGTCGGCGATTCCCCTTCTCCTCTTCGACGCGTCGGAAACCTCCTCCTCTCGCTCCTCATTCGCCCGCATCAAATCCGATGGCTCCGCCGCGCCACGTCTGCCGCACCGGTGCCGGCACTGCCGGTTCCTCGTGGTGGTCGACGACGCCACTCGTCCCCGGATGGGTAGAGGAGGAGGAGGAGGAGGAGGCTGGGTAGGGGGCGAAGGAGGAGGAGAGCGAGGCGGCGAAGCGAGGGAAAGAGACGCGAGAGCCGCGTTAAGCAATCGTTTGCGGTACGAAGTGTCGACGATCTTTCTTCAAGCAGGTGGACACTAATTCGTTACCGCTTGGTCGTTTGCATTACGGAACTCGAGTTAACTCACGATCTTACATACGTGTCACATATCGAAGAGGACATACATTTCCGTAGTCAGTTAGATTCAAGCCACGCAGAGTCGTACCTGTATTCGTGAGTCGTACCTGTATTCGACGAGACCTGAAGACCTGAAGCGCATAACTAAAATTTAATCCTTTTACTCCGCTAAATAATGATAAAATTTAATTTACAAATAATATATATATATATATATATATATATATATATATATATATATATATATATATATATATATATATATATATATATCAAAAATAATATATTATTATAAATATTACTTGTCTAGCTATTTTAGAAAAAAAAAATTTATAAAATAATAATCTAATTGTCAGACTATTTCTTTCTCAATCTATAATATTGTTAGCTCATTTAGTGTATCATGTAACATTGAGACCAATGCGGTGGCTGCAGATAGTAGTAAGACGATAAGCAGTAACCACCATGTAATTATATTGTCGTTCGCACAAACGACCGGGGTAGCGTGCAACGGTCACCGCGCCGTACAATTAGGTCACACAAGCAAAGGCCAACCACCTACCCATATTGCATGAGATCGATACTGTGAGAATCGACGTGATTATGTCGCACAAACAATCGTTGTTGCACGATTAGGATACAATTGGTGCCGCCTGTTGCAAGACGAAAAAGATGGTCAAAGAAGAAAATTAGGATTACCTCTTATTTAGTGAATCCATGCATTGATAGAAAAGAACGCTGGAGAAGAAATCACGTGCAAAGAAGAGCAACATTAGAGAAGAAATTGCATTCAAAGAAGGTCGCGCATCGGTGTGTGCCTCGAAGCCATTAGAATAGGTTTAGCGGCCATTTAGGCAGAGTCGTAACTTCCATGAGGCGAGAGAGGCAATCGCCTCAGGGCCCAACCCAATGAAGGACCCTTTTTTTTTATTATACAAAAAAAAAAGACATAGACCCTAAATGACCGACCTATTCTCACGGCTCTGAGGCACACACTAACACATGACTCTTCTTTGCATGTAATTTCTTATCTAGTGTTGCACTTCATTGCACATGATATCTTCTTGACGTTCTTTCTACCAAGGCACGAATTCATTGAACAAGAGGTAATCATAATCTTTTTCTTCGACCATCTTCTTCGTCTTGCAACACGCGACACCAATTGTATCCTAATCGTGCAACAACGGTTGTTTGTGTGACCTAATCGAGTCGATTCTCGCAGTGGCTATCTCATGCGACGTGGGCTGCCAGTTGGCTTTTGCTCGTGTGACCTAATTCCGTACGGGGTGGCTGTCGCACGCTACCCCGGTCACTTGTGCGAACTACGATCTAATTGCATGGTGGTTACTGCTTGTAGCCTTGCTACTGACTACAGTCACCGAATTTGTCTCAGTGTTACGAGATACACTAAATGGGCTATCAATGTTATCGATTGAAAAGGAAATAGTCTGGCAATTGGATTATACAAATTTGATTAAATATCTCTAAAACAGCTTGACGAGTAGTGTTTATATAATTATTTTAAATATTTATTAGCTTTTTATTGATATAATATATTTATTTTTAGTTTATTTATGTATTTATTATATATATTATTTGTAAATTAAATTTTATCATTATTTACCGCATCAAAAGGGTCACTTTTTAGTATATTTTTTAGTATGCGCTTCAGGCCCCGTTGAACAAAGGTACGGCTCTGCATTTTAGGGTCCATGCCTCTCATTTTGTTTTAGGTATAATTAAAAAAATGGGCCCTTCATTCGGCTGGGCCCTAAGGCGGTTGCCTCTCTGCCTTATGGAAGTTACGACTCTGAAGCCACGTTGATGTGAAACATATACGCAATATTTGTCTCTCCTTGGGATGGGTCTAGTGGTTAACACATGAGGTGTTATCATAATGAGGTCTGGGGTCCGAATCTCAGTAAAGCTGAGGTAAATACCTTCTTTATGTGTTAGTCACTATTCCAAAGACTAATAACTGCCCATGATTTACCTCTTCCGTATTAGCTTTGGGATGGACTGACGAGGATGCTGGGGACGAAAGTATTCATTTTTTTTACCACAATATACGCAATATTTACTTTAATCGGAATATCTGCTGCTCCCTAGAAAGTTATAATCATGTGATAAAAAATAAAAGATGATTAATTCACCCCACGCCTCCGTTAAATTTATTCTTAAGTAATATGAAAAAAAGAAATAAATCATGAGTGACATGTAATTTTAATTTTGTTAGTAAAATAAAAATGAAAAGGTAAAAATCAAGAAGGGAAGAGTCCGGGGCGGCTTTAGCATTGATATTTGTTCTAAATTCTCATCTAATTTCTGAATCAGTGAAATATATTATAGTAATTGATGGGATTGTTTGTAGAAAGTGCCACATGGTGTCGAGGGTTAACATAGCAGATGGGACGTCAATTAAAATTAGAGTTGGAGAAGGAAGATACATTGCTCGGGTGATGATCAAGTGGATCGAGAGCAGATAATTCATTTATCAAGATAAGCTCTTGTGATGTCCAAGTCTTCTCTAGCAGGTTTTAAAGTGGAGTTCCCGTTCCCGCTCAGACAAATATCTAAGCGACCGCTCGAGTACCATTACAAGTCTTGAGAGATCATGCCTTAACTTGGGCATCGCTCAGGTAAGCAAGTTACTGAGTTATCGATCAGGAAAATCATCTCGTTAATCTGATGCATTAAATACCAGTGCATAAAAGCAGGGGAAAAAAGGGAGCAGGTGGAAGAAACAAATTAATATTCGTATTCATTTATTATGGGTTATTAAGGTGGCATTTAGTTTAAGGGTTTAGGAATAAGGAAATGAAGGGGTGTTTGGTTTAGGGGAATAGGAGTGGGGAATGGGAATGAGAATCATTGATTGCCATTGTTAATGTTTGGATTATAGGAATATGAATACAAATAAGGGAATGAATCCTTGAAAATGGGTAATAACTCATTCCCATGTACCTCCCCTTCAATGAGTCATTACCTTATTTTCATCAATCAAAATATTCTCTTATTCCAAAAATACCCTTGACCTAAAACTAAAATTTTCTCCCTTAATATCAAATATCAAAATTTATTTATTTATTTTTTTCTTTCATATCACTTCTCTCTCCTTGTTCTCTCTCATCATATTTTCTCTCTCATCATTTTATCATACACTTTCTCTCTCCTTATCTCTTTTATCACACTCTCTTTCCTCTTTTTCTCATTATACTTTCTCTCTCATCATACTTTCTTTTCCTCAATCTCTTCCATCGCACTCTCTTCTTTTTTCATCATACTTTCTCTCTCATCATACTTTCTCTCTCTTCAATCTCTTCCATCATACTCTCTTTTCTCTTTTTTTTTTCTCATTACACTTTTGCTCTCATCACACTTTCTCTCTCCTCAATCTCTCTTGTCACACTCTCTCCTTTTTTTTCCTTAACACACTTTCTCTCTCATCATACTTTCTCCCTCATCATACTTTCTCTCTCCTCAATCTCTCTCATCACACTCACTGTTCTCTGTTTTTCTCATCACACTTTCTCTCTCACCATATTTTTTTCTCTCACAATACTTTCTCTCTCATCACTCTCTCTCTTCATTTTTTTCTCATTACATTTTCTCTCTCTTCATCCTCTCCCATCATACTTTCTCTCACATCATATTTTCTCTCTCATCATGATCTCTCCTATCACACTCTCTTTTCTCATTTTCTTTCGTCACACTTTCTCTCTCTTCATTCTCTCTCATCATACTTTTTCTCTCTTTATTCTCTCTCATCACACTTTCTCTCTCATCATTCTCTTTCATCATATTTTTCTCTCACATTCATTTTTCTCTCACATCTATTTTTTTCTCTTATTTTCCTTTAAGGGTAAAAAAGGAAATTTTAATTTATTCCAATAGAAAATATGCAACTAACCAAACATTACTTTTAAGAGTGATATCCATGCTCATACACATTCCCATTTCACAATACAATGATTCTCATTCTGATTCCTATTCCTAGAAAAAACCAAACACCCCCTGAATTCATTCCCAAATCTTATGTTTGGTTGATAGAAATGGAATTAAAATTTTAAAATAAAACCTAAAAACTTAGGTATTGATGAAACTCATCTTCCTCCTTGGGGTTTGATGGGAATGAGAATAAGATTAAGTTTTGGACGAAAATGCTCTTAATATATTTGTTCAAATTTTTTTTACATCACTTACTCTCTCCTTATTCTCTCTCATTATACTTTCTCTCTCTTTAATTTTTCCCATCGTACACTCTCTCTCCTTAATTTTCTCTCATCACACTTTCTCTATCTTCATTCTTTCTTTCTCATCACACTTTCTCTCTCCTATCCTCTCTCATTATGGTTTTTCTCCCATCACATTATCTTTTGTTATTTTTCCTCATCACACTTTCTCTCTCAGCACACTTTGTCTCTCCTAAATCTCTCTCATTACACACACTCTCCTTATTTTCTCTCATTACACTTTCTCTCTCTTCATTCTCTCTCGTCACACTTTCTCTCTCATCATATTTTCTCTCTTCTCATCCTCTCTCACCAATGTTCTCTCCCATCATACTCTCTTTCCTCATTTTCGCTTATCACATTTTCCCTCTTTTCATTTTTTTCTATGATATTTTTATTGGTACCCCAAGGTGGTTTTGAAGTGATCAACTAAGTTCAGTTAGGTTATGTTGGTATTTAACCCTGTGTCTAAGTGTGCAGGAGCTTAGGAGCACAGGAAGTTGAGCAAAAGACGTAGCTAGCGAGAAGGACGACATGGGAGAGAGTCGATGGGCTCAGTGCGTTCGAGGGGCGAGGTGATGCAGAAGAGTGCACGAGCAGACAAGAAGGAGACGCACGACATTTCCATGGGACGAGAAGCTAGAGCGAAAAGCTTGCTTAAATGCCGGAAGTTGGGTTCAGGTGAACCCTATTTCGGAAGGTCGAGATCACCCAAGTGGAGTCGGAGCTGGAGCGGAAGACACAGACCTAAGCGAACGGAGCCGGAGCAAGAACCCAAACTAAACAAGTTAACAAGTTGTTAACTTGGGTCCGAGCGTCCGAACCTTAAATCTTATCCGGATCGCGTCAAACGCGATCCGTTGTGGCGAGGATAAAGTTTTATCTCCCTCCAGGCGCCTGGAACCCTTCCAGACGTCCCGAGCAAGACTATAAATACAACCATCGTCCCAGAAGCTTAAATACAATTGAAAAGGAGAGAAACAACACTTGTAACGTTTACTTGTCTATTTAGTTTCGTGTGTTAGAGTGTATACTAAAAGCCTAGCTTTTGGTATAAACATTTATCTAGAAATAAGAATCACATTGGTCAAATGTCTATATTTATGATAAATGTAGTTGTTCAATTAATTTATATTGTAGATAACATGGTGTGTGGTGTCATACACAGAAGATCATGTTATCAGTACCTTATAAATTATAAACAGTAGCTCACGACCATAATGGAAAGGAACAAACCATTGGAAGGTCGTAGTGTAATTAGGTATTAGTTTATCTTAACTATATAATTACACTAGTACACTTAGAGTGTATTGAGTAGGACCATTAGAGGTCGTTTCTTTTATACTGACTTTATAAAGAAACAAAGACCTCAGTTATTATGGAAGTGTGTGCTCTTAATCCTAATATAATAACAAGCACATATATTTGATATTTATTTCTTTAATTTATCAATGGGTGAGATTTAGTTCGATGAATCAATAAGCCCGATAAGTTGGGAAATGATATCACTTATAGTGTGTGTTGTTGATTATAGAAGGAAATTGTGTCCTAGTGATCTAGGTTGAGAATGTCCCCAAGAGGAGCTCATAAGGATTGTCATGTTAAACCCTGCAGTGGACTTAGCGACATGGCGATGAAGTTGAGTGGTACTACTCTTGGAGCTAGATATTAATTAAGTGAGTTGTCAGTAACTTACTTAATTAGTGGACATTGTTATCTTAAACACAGGAGACTAACACACTCATAATAAGAAGGAGCCCAAAATGTAATTTGGGATTGGTGCGGTAGTTCAATAATAGTTCTTTAGTGGAATGAATTATTATTGATGAAATTAAGTTGTGTGTTGGGGCGAGATGCTTAATTTCATCGGAGACCAAAACCAATTCCTCCTCTCGGTCCCTATCGTAGCCTCTAGTATATAGAGATTTATACCCACCGCATACCACCTTCTTACCCATCCAATGGGGCGGCCAAGCTAGCTTGGAACCCAAGCTAGGGCCGGCCAAGTCCAAGTGGATGAGCCATGTAGGTGGGCCAAAGCTTGGGTCCCAAGCTTGGGTGGCTGACCACTAGAATATTAAAAGGATTTTTATTAAAAATATTTCTTATGTGGATATCATGATTTTAAAAGAGAGTTTAAAAAATTAAAAATTTTCTTTTATAACTTTCTACAAAAGATTAAGAGAAGAGATTAATCTCTTTCCTTATTTGTAGATTAAAAGGATGGTTTTAATTTTTGGTAAAAACTTTCCTTATTTGTAAATCATCTACATGTTTAAAAAAGAGTTTAAAATTTGAAATCTTTCCTTATTTGTTGATTAAAGGAGGATTTTAAATTTTAAGAAAACTTTTAATTTTAATCATGTTCATGATTTAAAAGAGAGTTTAAAATTAAATATTCTCTTTTATAAGTTTCTACAAAAGATTAAGAAAAGATTTGATATCTTTCCTTATTTGTAGATTAAAAGAGATTTTAATTTTTAGAGATAACTTTCTTTTTATCCACATGTTTAAAAGAAATATTTTAATTTATAAAATTTCCTTTTTATTAACCACCATGAAGGGAAAAATTATTTGAGAAATTTTTATAAATTTCCGAAAGCAAATTAGGAAGTTTTAATTCTTGTGAGAATTAAAATTTCCTTGATTTGTGGAATGGTGTGGCCGGCCATTGTATTTGTAAAAAGAAAATTATTTTTAATTAAATAAAATTTTCCTTTTTAATGGAAAAAGAATTAAGGAAGTTTTTATTAAATTTTCCTTATTTGCTAAGACCAAGGATTATAAAAGAGGGGGTAGAAGTGCCTTTATGGTTGAACAACTCTATTCTATTCTTCCTCTCTTTTCCTCCTTGGTGGCCGGCCCTAGCTTCTTCCTCTTCTCTTCTTCTTGTGGCCGGCGGCAATCCCTCTTGGAGCTCTTGATGGTGGCCGGTTCTAGCTAGGAGAAGAAAAAGAGAAAAGAGGTTTTATTTCTTACATCCCTTGGAGCTTGGTGGTGGTGGTCGGACATCTACTTCTCTTGGAGAATTTTGGTGGCCGAAACCTAGAAGGAAGAAGAAGGTGCTTGGTGGTTCTCATCTCGGAAGATCGTTGCCCACACAACGTCCGAGGTTAGAAGAGGAATACAATAGAAGATCAAGAGGTCTTTCTAAAAGGTATAATTAGTATTTTTCCTTTCCGCATCATACTAGTTATTTTTGGAAATAATACCAAATACAAGAGGCTTACGATTCTAGTATTTCGAATTTATTTTCGATGTAGTGTTCTTATGTTTTCTTCTTTTCCTTGTGATTTGATTGTTCCTTTTGGTTAACCTAAAGTTATTTTAGGAAATTAAATATTTCTTTCTATAAAAGGTTTTGTCTAGTCGGTGGAGGTTGCTCCCATATCCAAGAAGGTCATGTGCCTCGCCACGTCAGTACTGGGAACCAATTATGGAAATTAATATTTAATGAAATTAATAACTTAGGTGATTTGGATCGAACGTGTTAAGTTCCGCAGGAGATCTAAGTCAAAACCTAAAAGAACAAATAGATTAAGTTTTGGATCAAACGTGTTAAGTTCCGCAGGCGATCCAAAATTTAATTTAAAAGAACACATGGTAGCTAGGAAAAGGTTCAGACCTTTGTACAAAATTTTTGTACAGTGGAACCTCTAGGCTTTCCGAGTAGCAACCAACATCGTGGTGTGAGCTTTGATTGTTGTTAGATGCTTTGATTGTTGTAAGATGCTTCTTCGCCTGAAAGAGACAATATTGAGCTTTTCAACATCCTTAGATTAACAACCTCTCCGGTTGTAACCAAGTAAATAGTTATATCTCTTCTTTTCTCTATTTAGTTTTTATTTGTTTTATACAAGTGTTAATATTGGTAAAGTTATAAGTCGAGAAAGGATTTTTGTTTTTTTATTGTGAAAGTTATTCACCCCCATCTAGTCGGTCACCCAAGATCTAATAATTTTCTCTCTCATTATACTTTCTCTCTCATCATTCTTTCTCATCATATTTTTCTCTCACATTCTACTTTCTCTCACATCTATTTTTTTCTCTTATTTTCCTCTAAGGATAAAAAAAAATTGGTTTATTTCGATAGAAAATATTCAACTAACCAAACATTATTTTTAAGAATGATATCTATATTTATACTCATTCCTATTCCATAATACTATGATTCTCATTCTCATTCCGATTCCTAGGAAAGAACCAAACGTCATCGAATAATAGCTGCATTAAAAGCTAGAGGAAGACAAAACGAAGATTCCTTATGATTCATGAATCAATAATTGATTCATTACTCCCTCTTCTTATAATAAATGCAAGCTCAATCATGAGGAAGGCGAAAGATGTAGGGAAAGTGTATAAAAAGACTAGAGATGACAATGAGTCTGGATTAGGGCGGGTTTGGCCAAACCCTGGACCCGTCCCGCCCCCCGAATCCAATGGGGTGGATCCGAGTTAGACCCACCATATTTTATTTTTTTTTAAATACAAAACAAAAAATTTTAAAAATTAATTAAATATTAAATTTATTTTCAACATTTATATTAATAATATTTTGTAATAAAAAATATTATCACAAATTAAAATCTATCAATTTTGATTCAATTAAAAAAATTAATAATTAATAAAAATAAAAAATATTATACGAGATGGGTTCGGGATGGGTCCGGTTAAACCCGTGACCTGCCCTGGATCCGGCTTGAGACCCGTTTAGGCAGATCTAAACCCGCCCCGGCAAGGCGAGTTTGTTACGGGGTTGGGTTTCAACCCGTCCCATTACCATCCCTAAAAAAGACCGTAATAAGAAAAGAGAAGACAAGGTTTTTTTCCTTTTTCTCCAAGTTTCTTCTACCACTTCTACTTCTTCAAAAACAGTGCTCTTTGCACCATCTCCTGAGGGTATTCCCTTGCCTACATATCGGGGAGTCAACCTTGAAGCTTTCAGGATAGGATCAAATTGACACCGTCTGTGATAATCCATTTACCTGAACTGAGACTCATGGGAGACACCGATAATATTACTTTGACGCAAGCGGAGTTAGCAAATATTGTATCAGATGTTGTGAAAGATGCCTTGGAGCAATATCAAGTAAACCAAGTACAATAGCAGCAAGCGAGTCAAGAGCAACCATCACCAACGACAATATAGCAAGAGCATGTTCATCACCCTCCCCATGGAGCCTTGCCTGCTGCGCAAATGGAGCAACCCTATCTATCTCAACCCACAGTGAAGCACACTAGAGGCATGGGGCACCCTTCGATTGGGAATCTTGAACAGACCGAATCAGCTCAATATTCTTCTGGAAATGTTCCTCCTCGTGACCCCGTTCGGTAACAAGTGCTACCAAAAAACAACGGGAACTTTGGTAGTTTCTTCGTTTAGCACAGAGATTCTCAAAGATTCATTGCCTCATCATTATTGGCCACTGACTACGGGGGGATATAATGGCTCAACTGATTTCGAGGATCACATCTGCAAGTTCGATAATATAACATTGCTTCATCAATACTCGAAAGGGATAAAGTGTAGAGTATTCGTAGCTACACTATTAGGACCTGTGCAAAGATGGTTCTCCCGGCTCCCCTCAAACTCGATTCGTTCATTCGGGGAATTCATAACTATATTCCTACACCATTTCATCAACAGCAGGAGGTATCATAAAATCTCCATGAACTTATTTTCCTTGAAATAGAAACCAAAGAAAATGCTAAAGAATTATATTCAAAGATTTAAAAGAACAACACAAGATGTTTCCTCAGCCATATCTGAAATACTAGTGAGTGTCTTCTCACAAGGCCTTCTGGAGGGAGATTTTTTCACATCTCTCGTAAGAAAGTCTCTAGCCAATTTTGATAAGTTGCTTGGCCACTTGGTCAAGTATGTGAATGTGAAAGAAGTTCAATTAGCTCGAAGAAAAGATCCTCGGATGCCGAGCCAACAAGATATTCAGCCTGAACAGAAAGCACCTCCTCTCCCGTTGAAGGCAAAAGAGGCTTACTCGTACAAGCCAAGGGATATCAAGCAAAAGGAGCAATTAAAACGTAAAGACAGCTCCTCCAGCTCCACATTGGGGATCGTAATACCCCCAAGCAAGAATATTTCTGCACTTATCATTAGTCTCGGAGACATGCCACCAAAGACTGCTACACTCACAAGAATTAGCAAAAACGAAAGGATCAACCAGAGTGGGAGCCCCCGAACCGATCAAGAGAGCCTTCACCATCTTCGAGAAGACGAATGGAGGAGACAAGAAAAGGGAAAAGCAGTAGCTCAAGAGCTTGTAGAAGGTCTTATTGGAATCATCTCAGGTGGATCAATCGATGGTGATTCGAACCGAGCTAGGAAAACTCACGTTCTACGATTAGAAGTCTATGTGGTGGGAACTAGTCCCGAGCAAAGGGGCGACCCTTCTATTAGCTTTGGGCCAGAAGACCTAGAGGGAGTCGAGATGTTGCATGAAGACGCTCTGGTAATAGAAGCTTCAATTGCAAATTCTACTATCAAAAGGATATTTGTGGATACAAGAAGTTCCATGAATGTCATCTTCAAGAAAGCTATGGATCAGATGCATATCGATGAAGAGTTACTACCATTGACCACACCGCTGATCGAGTTCACAAGACATCAGGTACAACCGCTCAAGATGATTTATCTTTCTATATCACTAGGCAACGTCGCTCGAGATCTAGAAAGGACTAGAAAAACACCAATTATGTGGTGGACACGACTTCCTTGTACAATGTCATCCTACGGAGACCAACATTGAACATTTTCTAGACAGTTGTTTCTACTTATCATCAGAAAAGCAAGTTCCTGATTGACGACTTGGTAGGGAAAGTAAGAGGTGACCAACTAGCATCTTGGAAATGCTATGTGAATGTGGTTCGACTCAAGTTGCGGAAAGCTCAGGAAATCATGGAAACTCTACAAATTGCTCAGGATTTTCCTTTACCCCTACCGGATAGAGAGGAGAAGCTTCACTGACTAGAAGAAGATGAGCAAGAAGAGATTTGCATTCATCCTTAGCGGGAAGATGGTGTCACAAGAATCTCTGTCAATCTGGAGCTAAAATTGAAACAACAACTACAAGGTAGGTTGCTTGAGGGAGAATGTCTTCACCTGATCATCAAAAGAGGGCAAAGTTATTTCTCTCCTGATCTGATGGTGTACAAGTTGAATATCTTGTCAGATTCCCAACCAGTAAAACAAAAGAGAAGACACTTCAACACCAAGCAGAATCAAATTATCCGGCCATAAGTGGACCAGCTATTGAGGCGAGATACATAAAGGAGGTATAGTTCCCTGCATTGCTTGCCAGCGTAGTGTTAGTACCAAAACTGAGCGGAAAGTAGAGAGTGTGTATTGACTTTCGTGACCTCAATCAAGAGTGCCCGAAAGACTGTTATCCTCTTCCTTGTATAGATCAAATGGTGGATTTCACCTCGTGATGTGAATATATATGTATGTTGGATGTCTTTAAGGGATACCATCAAGTTCCATTAGCTCTTAATGATCAAGAGAATGTGAGTTTCGTCACTGCTGACAGAACATTCTGTCATACTGTGATGTTGTTTGGTCTTAAGAATGCAAGAGCTACTTACTAAAGAATGATGGATCAGATTCAGACACCATATTGGAAGAAATCTAGAAGTTTATGTGGATGACATACTGATAAAGATAGCCTAAGGTAAAAACTTAATTACAGACATCCAGGAAACCTACAATACATTGAGAAGGCACAGGCTCAAGTTAAATCCTAAGAAATGTATCTTCAAAGTAAAGAATGGGCACTTTTTGAGGTACATGGTGACCAAACGAGGGATCGAAGCTAATCTTGACAATGTGGAAGCTCTACAACATATGACTCCTTATTGGAACCTTCAGGAGACTCAAAGATTATTGGGCCAAATAATCGCTCTATCGAGGTTTATTTCCAGAATGATTGATCGAAGTCTGCCCTTTTTAATATCCTTCGTAGAGCTTCAAAGTTTGAGTGGGATACCAAATGTGATCAAACCTTCAATGAGCTCAAGGAATACCTTGCTGGATTACCTGTACTAAACCAGTGGCGGGCAAGACATTATTTCTATATTTATCTGCGATCGAACAGACAGTCAGCTCAGTCTTATTATGAGAAGAAGGTACCCTACTATACCTCATATATTTTCATAGTCATTTATTGAAAATATAGAAACAAGATATTCCCTATTGGAGAAGTTGGCGTTAGAGATGGTCTTAACCACTCAACGGTTAAGGCCATATTTCTGGCTCATCCTATTATTGTTCTCACAAATGGTCAGCTTGGTCAGATTCTTATTAACCTTGAAGCTTCTGGATGACTTGTAAAATAGACAACTGAGCTGAGAGAATATAACATTCAATATCAACCTCACATGGTAATTAAAGCTCAAGCTCTGGCAGACTTTATGGCAGAAGTATATAGTCCAGATTGTGAAAAGACATGGAAGGTATATGTGGATGATTCTTCCAACCAGGTAACTAACAAAGTAGGAGTCTTGTTAATTTCACCTTGAGTAGATGTTATACAGTTGGCTATTCATCTTAACTTTCGAGCATCTAATAATGAGGTTGAGTATAAAGCTTTGTTGTTTGGTCTATAAATAGAAAGAAGAGTAGGAGTCGCTCGGGTAATTATATATTCTGACTCACAGCTCGTGGCACAACAGTTGGATGGTACTTTGAAGTCTAGAAAGAGTGGTTGAGAAGATATGTGGAGGCATTTGAACAACTTAAGACTAACTTCCGAGAAGTGAGCCTTTAAAAGATATCCCGAGCGGAAAATATGAAAGTAGATGAGCTACCAACGATGGCAAGTGTCTTAGCCTCGTGGACGTTAGATAGCCCGAGACTTTATACATAGCTCAAATAGGCAATATCGAAGGGGAGGAAGATTGGCAAATTTCTATGATTTCTTTCCTCCATAGTGGAACATTACCACCCGACTTAGCAAAAGCCTGGCTATTTAAAAAAATAGTTGTCCAGTTTACCCTGATCGAGAAAAAATTATATTGCTGAGCTTTTCCTTGTCCTTTACTTAAATCCCTTGGACTTGATGATACTGATTATGTCATGAGGAAAATTTATTGGCCTACATTACTAGTGGGCACCGCTAAATTTGTAGCCTCTTGTGAGCACTACCAGAAGCCTTAGCTCCTGTCATACCGCCCTATCGAGTAGCTTAAAACCTCCACTATGTTATATCCATTTGACCAATAGAGAATGGATATAGTGGGTCTCTTCTTGACGGGTCCAAAGTAGAAGAAATTCCTATTGGTTATCATTGACTATTTTTCTAAGTGGGCAGAAATTGAAGCTTTTGCTCGAATCACAGAAGACGCAATTATAAAAGTTTTATGAAAAAACATTGTTTGCCAATATGGGATTCCTCACAAAACAGTATCTGATAACGGTTAGCAATTTCGAGGACGTAAGCTGCGAGAATGATGTGAAGGACTTAGTATTTAATAAGCTTTCACTTCTGTAACTTATCCTCAGAGTAATGGGCATGCAGAAGTTATCAACCAGGAAATTATTCGAGGCCTCAAGATCAAGCTAGAGCATGTGAAAATCAAGTATCTTGTGGGTTTATTGAACAACTTCAAGAGAAAGTGTTGGTGCGGGAAGCATCCGAAGATCGAACCTAGATTTTGATTATGTCAAAGGGTTCTAAGTTAAGGTTATTTGTGGTCTAACAAGATTGAATGAGCTTGCAGGAAAGTCCGTCTTAGGCAAAAGTTCTAGCTGCAATTAGGCAGTTGGAAACCCTAGGGGGTGGTAACCCTAGGTCCTAGGGAGCGGTAACCCTAGGTGATGGAAAGTCCTAAATGTGGTAAGGCAGGTGGAAATCCTAGAGGGTGGTAACCCTAGGTCCTAAGGGCTGGTAACCCTTGGTGGTGGAAAATCCTAAGGGGCGGTAACCTTAGGTCCTAGGTGGTGGTAACCCTAGGTGACGGAAAATCCTTAGGGGCGGTAACCTAAGGTCCTAGGGTGTGGTACCCTAGGCTGAAGAAAATCCTAGGGATGGTAACCCTAGGTCTTAGGGGATGGTAACCCTACGTTGAGGAAAACCCTAGGGAGTGATAACCCTAGCTCCTAGGCGGTGATAACCTTAGGCAGAAAGTCCAGTTGGTCTGGAAGACCGATCTAGCAATAGGTAAACTCTCCTGAGTGGAGTAGGTGATTGGGACACGTTTTCTGGTGAGGGAATAAGGGTGACAATTCGGTTCGGGTTCGGGTTGACGGGTTCGGGTTGGCAGGTTGGCGGGTTGGAAAATGACAACCTGAACCCGACTTGATTATGAATTCGGGTCAAACTATTCAACCTGAACCTGATCTGTTTATTTGCACTTGACCCGAACCCGACCCGTTTGACCCGTTTAACCTGTTTGACTCGTTTAACCCGTTGACCCGTTTAACCTGTTTGACCCGTTTAACCTGTTTGACCCATTTGACCCGTTTGACCCGAACATAACCTGAATTCAATAAAGAAATTTTGTATATTAAATTAAAAATTAAAAATAACATTTATATACATAAATTGAAAATCCATATCATAAATGATAAACCATAGCAACATTGCAATCAATAGCACATCTCTATGTTTAGGGTTTTTAACTTTTTTAAATTTGTAATTATAAACGGGTTCACGGGTTATAATTGGGTCATTTCAGGTTGACCTGAACCCGACCTGTTTATTAATTGGGTCAATTGGGTCGACCCGATTTTGACCCGAACCCGAAACTACCCAACCCTAATCTGATTTTTTCGTGTTCGGTTCGGGTCGTGTTTTCGTGTCGGGTCAAAAATTGTCACCCCTATGAGGGAACAGTAGGCGTTGGTTCGACCTAGGGTTTCCGGAGGTGAAATCCGAAGTCAGAACCGGACAGTTCGGAGACTGTCAAAATAACTTTCTATTTATCTTATGTTATTGTACTAATCTTGTTTTGTAGGATATACTTTGTTTGTAGACTAACAAGCCTTGCAGGATGAAAATTACACAAGAAAAGCTTCAGATGAATAATCATGAGGCGCCCTCCATGGAGCTTGGAGACACCTCGGGTGAGGACACCCTCTATGGAGATTGGAGGCGCCCTGGACACTGGACGGAGGGCGCCCTCCATGGAGCTTAGAGACCCCCTCAGATAAGCAGCGAGAGAGCTGAATCGATCGGGCGATCGATTCATGCCATTTTCCAGAGAGCACAGAAGAAGGCTGAATCGATCAGCCGATCGATTCAGCCTCCCCAATCGATCGATCGATCGATTAGGAGACGACCGTTGCGTAGGATAAAGTCGTTGTCGAGCGTCTTTTGCCGCATCTCTTCCTCTCCACTTCTTGCGACGATTTCTCACAGGTTCACGCCAAATCTTGAAGCTTCTTGGAGTAAAGTGTTTCTGCACTTCCAAGATCAAGAGGTGTTCCACACAAGGAGAAGCAAGCTAGGGTTTTATAAATCTTGTAAGATTTGTATTGTATAAGCTTGTTTTTCTTTCTTCTTGCATTGAAAGGTTGTAGCTTCTCCGCCTTCGGTAGTTACCGAGAATGAGTGTTTTATTAGTGGATGAGTGAGTGAGGGTCGAGTCCTTGAATTAGTCACCTCTTCTTGAGGTTGATACCAAGTAAATCCTAGCATTAGCGTTGTGAGTGTGCTTTGTGTGTATTTCCGTTGGATATCATCATCATCAAAGCAAGACAGCGAAGCGCGACGAGCTATTCATCTCCCCTAGCTACAAATCGACCCTAACACCTCTACAGGTCTCGAGGGATCATGCCTTAACCCTGGCATCGCTCAAGTAAGCAAGTTACCGAGTTACCGATTAGAAAAATCATCACATTAATATGATGCATTAAATACCCAACGCTGCCTATATTATATATGAGTTTATAAAAGCGTGGGAAAATGGAGCAAGTGGAAGAAACAAATTAATATTCTTATTCATTTATTATGGATTTATTAATAATAGATACATTAAAAGCTAGAGGAAGATAAAATGAAGATTTCTTACGATTCATGAATCAATAATTGGTTCATTACTTCCTCTTGTAATAAATGCAACCTCAATAATGAGGAAGGCAAAAGGTACGAAGAAAGTATATAAAAAGACCATAATAAGAAAAGAGAATGTAAGGGGGCGTTTGGTACGCGCGTTTTCCATTTTCATTTTCTGGAAAACGCGCGTTTTCTGAAAAACGGTGTTTGGTTTGCGTTTTCCGTGCGCGTTTTCTAAAAAATTGGTTATCGTTTTCTAGAAAAACAGAGAATGACAAAAAGTCATTTTTTGTTTTCTAGAAAACGCGCGTTTTCTAGAAAATGAAAATGAAAACGGTGCAAACCAAACGCACCCTAAAATTTTTTTTCCCTTTTTCTCTGAGTTTTTTCTACCACTTCTACTGCTTCTTCTAAAATCCTACTACTTGTGTCATCTCTTAAGGGTATTCTCTTTTCTACATATCGAGGAGTCAACCTTAAAGCTTACAGGATAGGATCAGTAATTATGAAACCATTAATGTTATATATATTATAACAATTATAAAATCATAATTACTATACATGTTATAATAGTTACAAAATCATAACTGCTACAATATAAATGTTAGATAAGCAGTGTTGGGACACTCCGAGAGCTAGGGGGGAGGGGTGATTAGCTCCTTTTCGTTTCGTTGATGATGATTTACAGCGGAAACTTAAAACAAAAACTTCACCAATGGTAACACAAGAATTACTTTGTATCCATCTCAAGATGAGATGACTAATCTAAGGATCCACGCTGAGCACACTTTCCACTATCAAAAACACTTTTTCTTAAAAACAATCCGGAGGTGAAAAAATCTCGTACAATCTCATATAAGAGTACAATACAAATAAGAAGTAGATACACAAAATAAATGAAAAATTTTTCTTGTATGATTTCTTGTAACTTGAAGATACCTTTGGACTAATTGTAAAGTGCAACAACAATTATCTTCCAAGCTCAAGATTCTGCGAACAACAATGAAGAAAGTTGGAGAAGAATTATGTGAGTGTTGTCGTGAGAACTGTGAAAATGCCCTTTATCCATGTGCTTTAAGGTTCTCAATCAATTGGGCTTGATCCCAGTGACAATGTTTGATCCCAGTCGATTGTCACGTCGAATTTCCATTCAAAACCTGCGTAATACATCTAAAGAGACCATTCTATGACCGGAAAAAGTTGTCCAGGATCCTGCCTCCTGCCTCCTGCCTCCTGCCTCCATCCTTCTGCAGCGGCAGCGTCCGCCGCGTCGGACGCGATGTTAGAGGTTTCTGCGCCAACTATGACTCCTCCTACTCCAAGTTTTAGCTCCTTCTCGCCACCTAGACCTCGCTATCTTCCACCTTGGTTCCTCCTCACCGCTTTGACGCTGGCGCGCGCGTCGCCTTCTTGCGGCCCGTACGTTGGGCCGCCGCCTCCGTTTCCCTCTCGGCCAACGCCGGCGACAGAGTGGTCCTCCTCAACTCGTCGAATCTCCAGGTGCAAAAGCTGGCAACGGCGGAGAAGTCCGACATGATTCTTTGGCAAAGCTTCGATTTTCCCTCCGACACGCTGGTCCAAAGTCAAAACTTTTACCTCTGCAAGCGATCTATTTTCTAGGGATGGAAGGTTCTCCGTGAAATTGGGGGAGAGAAACTTCACCCTTTACATGGCGTTGCCCGGGACCCGGAGGCGCTCCGCCGGTGATGTACTGGAAGCACAGCGTCTTGGAAGCCGAGGCCCAGATCATCCCCGGCAGAGGAGCTATCTACGCGAGAGTGGGAGAGGGGTTTTTAGGGATATACCAAACCGAGGCGGCCCCCGTTAACGTGCTTCCTTTCAACACCTTCAATCGGAGAATCCACGGGCTCCGGCTCCTGACTCTGGAATCCGACGGCAACCTCCGTGCTTACTACTGGAACGGATCCATCTGGATCGAGGATCTCCGGGCGATCGCCGACCGTTGCGAGATCCCCACATCCTGCGGCGCCTACGGTCTCTGCAACTTGGCCGACGGCGGATGCGGCTGTGTCAGGGAGAAGGGAGTATGCCAGCCGGCGATCGCCGGCAACTTCTGCGATGCTGGATCAAACGAGTTCCGCATCCTGATGAGGAAGGGCGTCGACCTGGCTAACGACGAACTGACTGACAGCGCACAGAAAGGTGGCGTCTCTGGAGGAATGCGAGGGCTCGTGCGAGCGGAACTGCAGTTGCTGGGGAGCGATCTACCACAACTCCTCGGCGTACTGCTATCGATTGGACTACCCGATTACTCCGGTGGTTGCCAACGGCGGCGACAGCGACAGCGGCGGCGGCGGAAGGAGGAGAGTGAAGAAGGTGATGATGGCAGTGAGCGCCGTTTTGTTCGCCGGAGCGGCGGCAGCGGCTGGTGGGTTCAGTGTGTGGAAGCGGCGGCGAGGGCTGACGCTGGTGCCGTATAAGGATCTCAAAACAGCGTCGTCTCCATTGATCGAGGTCTCCAGCTCGCTCGACAATGGAAGTTAGGAAACGGCTTAAATTGATTTCTTCTTTTCCTTTAGATTACTTTTATTTGTATTTAAAATTAAACAAAATGATAAATCTTCAATTATTAGGGTCAGCTTCCAAAGAAAAATAGGAAGAACATTTGCATGAACAATGAAGGAAAACAAAATTATTGTATCGCAATGGCTCCATAAACTACCTGTTTTTAACTGCAAAAAACTGAATATGAAGGGTCTTTTAATCAATAAAAAAATGGATTTACACTAGCACTAATTCCGTGAGCTGGGCTGTGCAACAAGTTAACTCCCCAGAAGGAAATAAGCTATCGAAGGAAGCAACCAAATTTCACAACTCAGATCAAAATGCCCTAGGTCAGCTATCTATCGATCGCCCGGTGACCCGTCATCTGAAGTTGCAACATTGAGCAAAGCCATGAGAGAGTTTCTCCCACAAGCACAGCATCTGCCGCGGCGACTGGTAGTGGGCTGTGTAATAGTTCTCGACGCATCCATATTGGCAGAAATTCCAGCTGTGCGAGTACTGAACGGATGTTGTGGCGTTGAATTCTTCGACCCACATGCCCATGCTCACGTCTTCCATCTTGAATAGCTGCAATCAGTAAGTGGTAGGAGAGCATGATCAAATGCATTCGATGTATCAGACGATATCAAATTTTAGAGCCTCAAGCCGTCAAGCTTACTCTTAAGCTTTGGTTAGCATGTTGGGATACAACAAATTTGGCAATGTCGCTTGAGATGATGTACCCGGGTCCATTGGCATATGGAGGGTATACCTCCTCTGGCCATTCCTGTAATGTATCGTCAGAATCACAGAAGTTGATTAGAAATCGATCTAAATGACATAAATTGACAACAACAAAGAAATCAAGAGATATGCAGATCACTTGCCTCGAATGTGACTGCCCACTTTCCACTTCGGAGTGGTCGATGCAAGATGTTTAGGTTGCCCAAGTAAAGAGAAGCATGAGAAGCAACCCCTTGAATTCTTCTCATGATAACATCCACCCTAATGAATGTATCGTCGTCGCCTTTCATGATATATTGCGCAGTCAAATTCTGAACCTATAGGAAAAGGATGATAGAAGAGTTATACATCATTATAGATAATGTCTTCTAGGCAAACTCGACACATGATGTTTTATAGAGTGAAAGGTTTTGACTCACTCCAAATTCACAAATTGCTATTGTTTTAAGTACCACTAAATCATAGTGGTCCATAAATGGCAAAATCACAATATCTCCAAAATACTCGGCCTCTTTCTTCAGTGCTGCATTTAACTCCTTCCTTGGACTCTGATGATGAAAATTTTCATAAACAATAGAAAAGAAAATAGATGCAAAACAATGTATAAAAGAGTTTAATAGTCGTAGTCAAAACAATGAATCATGTAAATGTGCTTTTGATTGGATGTGTCGACACTGAAGAAGAACACAATCATTTGACAGAATGACTTTACTTGGATAATTCATCAATTTCCCTACAGCAGCTTAAATGTATATAAAGCATCCAACATCTAGTTGTCGTATATCCTATGAAATGGTTTTAGACTCTTTAGCATTGCACATGATGAAGAAAGATTGTGAAAAACTTATTTCTAAAATGTAAGAATGAAGAGCAACGAACCATGTAATGACCGTTTAGAGATCAATGAGCAGCCAATATTACAATGAAAGATCTCATTCTTCTAAGAAAATGAAGGGGCATAAAGAATTTTGCTTGGAAGTACTAAGCAAAGAATGCATAAGGACCACCTAACAACGATAAATATAGGAAGATTCTCAATCAATAGGTTAACTTGAATTTAGTACAAGAAGAATCATTACCCAGAACAACAATTTTCATTTATTCAAGCGCACAGAGTAGGTAGAGGCTTCGAAAGAATCTTAAGAAATACAATCGAAGTAAAGGCATAAACAATGTTTCATATCTATTGTACACATTTTTGTTTGGATAGAATGTGTAGAGAGCACATTATAACAATTTTATCTGCATCTTATTGTAGGTGATACCTAAATTGCCAATATGAAGGTTAGTTCTAGGCTAGTTTGAGAGTTCATTTCGTGTCAGTTTTTAGTAACCAAAACATAATCAAGCACAGATTTTGAAAGATACAATAATATAATTTACCAGTGCAACAAAGAAGCGGGCTACAACAGTTGATGATCGGATTTCAGGATATTGCATCCATGTTTTCCTTATAGCCATACGTTCAGCAAAATGATTTGATGCTGATAGTATACCGATGAAAAGCTCTACTGAGCTTTGTAGCAGCAGAGGGGCCTTCCATCTCTCTGACATGTCTAATATTTGCTGAACAGAGAAGCTAGGATGAGTAGTAGGAAGAGAAGTAGCATAAACTGAGTGTATGTCAACATCTCCCTTCGTTGCTAAACCAGTTGCATCTTCGAGGGGAAATCCCTGTCCCAGTGCACACACAGTGAAGATCCCAAGTTAGTACTATGCAAGAAAGGATTTGCAAATCAAGTTCCTCTAAATCTTTCATGTTACTGCAAATGGAAAAATAACTTTAAAAAATAAAGAAGAAAGACAAAAACTACTTACCGTCCTATATGGGAAAGAAGAAATATGGCGGCCACCAACATAAATATGGTATCCTTCAACTCCAGCCTGAATTGTTAAAACGAAAAGCTTACCCTCTGTGAATGGAAAAGGCCATTTCATTTCTGGCTTCTTCGCACGACCAATGAATCTCTTCAACCATGAAATTGTTTTTGGCTCTTTCAGGTTAGTAGTATCCTCATGCTCCCAACTTTCACATTTGACAAATTCATCAACTATAAAACAAGTGAATGCCCCATATTTTAGCCGAAACATAATATCTATGCCCAACCATCACAATATTCAAAAAGTGCAATGGAAACATGAATCCTTGAATGAAAGTTACAGAAGCAATGACAAACAAAAGTTTTTTTCCCCAGAACCTAAAGCATCATAAGTAGTGAAAGTAACACCAAAGGAAATATGAGCCTTAATGGCTATTACAATTTTCAGCTTGGCAACGTGCAGGATGCTACATCCACATTGTTTAGACATTATGCTTGATTGCTATAAGAAATCATGAACATCAACCTCAACAGATAGGTCACACTTGTCGTATTAACCAAATGAACATCAGGCACCAAAAGAAGAAAATAACAATATATTTCGCATTCACTGCAAAATTAGCTAGTCATTGTCCTCTATAATGGAAATTTTAACCAGTTAATTGAGGAAAAATAAAAATTATAAGCACAGAACAAACAAAATGTTGTGAACAACAAGTTATACATGAGCATGCACCGAACAAACATAGTTTTGGGACAGCTATAACTATGTAAAGTGGGAAGGTATACCTAAGTAAGTCATTGAAAGAAAGAATGCTAGCAACAGAAAATTTCTTGTGTGCAGGCAAAAATGCATCTCACAAGATGAACCAATACCACTAAAATAAGAATATCATAGTAAAATTAGTGAGCAAGCTACAAGCTATAGGGCATTACCAGTTGCATCATCACCCTTATAAGCCTCCCCATTGCAGCGCAGTGCTTTTCCCCACTGCATACGGTAGCATGTATTGTGCTCAATGATCGGCTTTTCACTCCAGTCACCCTTAAGCCTTGGATTGAAATGAAGAATCTTGGGCGGGTCTTCATTTTGCACTGATTTGAGCCCCTGCAACTCTACCATGAACTGGGAAACCAGGACAGTTGCATCCTCTTGTCCTAGGCGATCAAGCTGAGGCACATACTCCTGATGAGCAATGTGCGGCGTGCCCACAAACGTGATCGACGACCCTACCACCAATCCGCAGGGTAGAAACATCACCTGCTCACTATTCGCCGCGTCCTCATTGCTGCTCATCGACATCGACGACGGGCAAGAAGACTGCGTGTTCCCTCCAATTATGGTAGAACTGTTCAAATCAGCCCGGGCATCAGATTTCTCCACCTCCTCCCAAGCCTTGAGGCCAACCGCCCACGCCTCCTGCGCCATTCTCTCCAACTCCGAGAAATTGCCTCTCCGCTGCCGGCCCTGGACGCGTAGGTACTGCCGCATCACTTCACCGGTGATGCGGCCGTAGCCTTCGCGAAACGTCTCGCTGCGGGCGACGGCGCCGTATCCTCGTGGCTTCCGTACGGCATCAAAGTTCCGTCCGTCCTCCAACTCCCGTTGTTCAGCGCCGACGATGTCGGACGATCCGGGCAGTCCACTCCCGACTTCATCCAGCGGCCGTTCCAGGCCGACGTCGAGGAAAAGGCGGAACTTAAGGGCGATGAGGAGGAGGTAGAGCAAGGCGGCACCGAGGACGAAGAATGATGACTTCCGGCGGCGAGAGAGGACGGAATCGCCGCTCTTGCTCCGCTTCATCGAAGGCGGCGGAAGAGCTAGGAACTGGGTAAGTGGTCGGATCTAGAGCACGGCCGCCATGGATTCCGGCGGAGGAAGGGTTTGGGAATTGGATTCGAACGGCAGAACAAGAAGTAAAAAAAAAAGCAAAATCGCAAAAGGACGGAGCAAGATTAATCAAAGGTAGGAAGACGGATTAAGCGGTTATCAGTCTTTAATAATGTAATTAAGATGGGGGTTTTACCCTTTGTTTTTTTTTTTCAAGGAACGATAACGTCTACTGGTTAGAGCAGCTACAAATAGGGTTGCAATGGGTATACAAAGTCAAAATATTAAATCAGTATTAAACGTTGGAGCTTATTTTCAGAGATCAACACCATCCACGGGGCATAACGTAGATAGTAGACCTATAATATTTTTGATGTAATGAACAGAGATTGATTTTTAAAAACTATATAATATTTTTGATGTAATGAACAGAGATTGATTTTTAAAAACTAATGACTTGAGACTTATTTCATCATGTGTCTAACGTCTGTATACCTGTATTTACCTCTTTCCATATCCATAGAGTCGGTATTAGGAGTCGTTAATGTAACGAATCTATATTTTTTTTAAAGATCAACACCGGTACGTTGGTGTTGATTTGTACGTTGATCTATACAAATCAGTACCAAAGTAGCACCACGTTGGTGTTGTTTTACGTAAATCAACACCAACGTGTGTAAATCAACACCACATTGGTGTTGCTTTGTACAAACCAAAGTAAAACCACGTTGATGTTGGTTTGCGTAAATCAACACCACCTTGGTGTTGCTTTGTACAAACCATGGTGCTGCTTTGGTGCTGGTTTGTGCTGGTGATAGTTTATGCTTTGTGTAGGAAATCAAAAATGATTTGTGCACATTGGTGTTGCTTTTGCGCAAACTAACACCACGTTGTTGCTACTTTGCGTAAACCAGTACCAACATGGGCAAATCAGTACCATGTTGATGCTGCTTTGCGCAACTAGTGTAGGTTTACAAACCAACACCAATTTGGTGTTGGTTTGTGTACGTTGATGCTAGTTTGCACAAATCAATAACAACGTAGTGTTGATTTGCGCAAAGTAACACCATGTTGGTGCTGATTTGCACACTGGTGTTGGTTTGTGTTGATGTTGGTTTGCCCAAACCAACACCAACATGGGTGCTACTTTGGTGTTGTTTTATATATACCAACACCAACACATTAATGTTGATATTTAAAGACCAGCACATTGGATCTAGCCTTTAGATATTAATTCCAATGTTGGTGCTGGTTTGTAAAAACCAGTACCACTTTGCATATAGGAGAGAGAAGAGAATTAGAAATCAGCATCACTTTGCATGCAAGAAAGAGAAGAGAATTACTACATGCAGATGAGGGAGATTAAAAAATTTAGATCAAAACCGCGTCAGGTGGTCACCTAGGTTGTCGCTCATCTAAGGGTGTATATGTATAAGAATGATACCCTACACAACTTATCTTGAACGACGGTGAACAACATCCAACATAGATGCATGATCTAATGCCGCCTTTACTTTTTTTTTTCTTTTTTCTTTCTCACATTTGCATGCAACTTTTTTCTTTCTTCTACATGCATGCAAGGTGGTGCTGGTTTGTAAATAAAAGAGGGAGATAAAAAAAAAATCAGTAACGGTCGCATCAGATCATCCATTTTTGATATCGTTCACTATCGCTCAAGGTAAGTTGTGCAGTTGTGCAGGGTATTATTCTTTTATATATATATATATATATATATATATATATATATATATATATATATATATATATATATATATATATATATATACATATATATATACAATTTTGATACCCTACACATCCTTATATGAGCAATTGTAGTCTACGTGGGCATCTAACGCGACCTAAACTTGAATTTTTTTTTTAATCTCTCTCTTCCTTTACGCGAGCTTATTTTTGCTTTTTCTCTTCCTTCTTTCGTCTCTCTTCCCTAAAATGAAAGTCCTAAACTCTATTAGTCGCTCATCCACTCCTCTCTTTCCTTGGTTCCAACCCTATACATAGATCGTTTTGTTCAACTCTCAGCCCGCGACAATTAAGTTAAGGTTTTCGTCAAAACTATACTAGTCATCCCCTTTTTCCCTTTTTTTTTACTCATGTTTCAGAATTCACATTCCATATCGACCTTATGTGCTTCAATTGCTAATTTTAGGCTTCCAACAAAAGTATTATCTGATTTTCTTTCAAAAGTAGCACTAACAAAATCAGCACCATATTGATGTTTTTTTTTCAAAATCAGCACCAACGTGGTACTGGTCTTTCAAAACCACCACCATGTTGGGAAGAGAGATGACCAATATAGTTTCGACAAAAATCCTAGCTCACTTTCTGCGAGCTGAGAGTTGAACAAGATGATCTGTGTTTATGGTTGAAACTCAGGAATGAGAGGAGCCGATGAGTGACGAAAAGAGTTTAGGGCTTTTGTTTTAGGGAAGAAAAGCGAGAGAAAGAAGAGAAAGAGCAAAAATAAACAAGTGAGGGATTAAAAAAACAAATTTAGACTGCGGTGCTCATGTAGGTTGTCGGTCACGTTTATCCATATAAAAATGTTAGTGTGTGCACTTATGTGCCAAGACACTCCTTATTATTTTGTGGATAATTATTTAATAAAGGCAAGAGTTTATCATTAATTATTTACTTTTCTGTACGTATATGATTAATGATAAAGTCCCACAGATTAATGGGTATATTAATCTGAAAACAGTCCTTGATCGGATAGATATCTAGAGGGGACATGGATATCTAGATCAACGCTGAGTATGACTAGATCGAGATAGACCGGAGGGATGGATATCCAAGTTGTAGTTAGGGGTGCCTTGAGTTTAGAGGTACATTGGACACGACCCGCTCAAGAGGAGACCACATATTAAGCATCATTGGTCATTCCTTTTATGAACGAGTGTAACTGATCTTTTGACTTGAGACTTTCATTTATTCTATGCGTGGAGTTATGTGCTTTGACGCCGTTAAAAGGAATCTTTAATCGGATTGTGATTAATACGGTAGTTGGGTGTATAACAAAGCGTAGAGAGAATAGTGTTGAGTCAATAGAGGATTCATCGCTCTCTTGGATTAGGAGTTAACATCCTGGCCGCTTGATAGAGATATTAGTGACTCAAAATCCATGGCCATGGGAGGAATGATTTATCATTCAAGAGGAGTCTATTATATCTTGGAAATCAAGTAAAACAATTAATTTGGTAATGATGCATAATGTATCAAATTAATTGGGATGTAGGCTTTAGATGAAGAGATTGAATTACACAGTAATCGGTTCATAGTGGTTTACAGTTTATGACTGATATTAATTTTATCGCGTTGGGTGGCTAAAAACTGTTGCTAGACGGTTACCTTAGTCTGTGTATGGATTTATACTGCATTATTAATGAAGATCATAAATGATGAATTAATTGAAAGTTTAACTCGTCCTATTCCTTGGAAGCTATAAATAGTCATCCTCGGAAAGAATCAAAGTAAGGATTTCATTCTCTCCGTTTCTCCTTCGTCAACTTCGTCTTCCACCGGAAGAGATCAGTAGTGCTTCCAAGACTTTGTCGATCCAAGTGGCTAGCACCTAACGGATTGTGTCAAGTTCGTGATCTAGTGCGCGTGGATACCGCTAGAGGAGTCACACGTGGGGCTCTTATCTGTCTTATTTGTCCGTGATATTATTCACACCTATCGAGGTCTCGAGGTATGTTTTATATAATTTTGTGCAAAACTATATGTACCACGAAAGATCCATGATTCATTATATGTCTTCCGCTACGCTCCGATCCCAACAGTAGTATCAGAGCCATTCATGGTTGGATCATATAGTACGAAATAGATTCTTCAAAATTTATTTGAGGAATCAGTGTTTCGAGAGATTTCAAAGAAATCTTAATTTCTTTATTTCAAGTTATATGTCGTAGCATTTCATGATAGAAATTAATTTTATCTAAAAACATGTGAAGTAATTCATGTTGTAATTTAGATATAAATTCCTTGTGGCATAAGTAGATTAACATGCTAAAAATCTCCAAGACCTATTTGCCTTAAAAGACTATAAGGATTAATGAAGATAAATCCCGTAATGAGATTGTGCAAATGCACAAGTAGTTAATTATGGTGAGACATTTTAATAATTACAAAAATCCCTTAAATATATTAAAGTCAATATTTGTTAAATGCCCTCCACTAATAACTATGATGATAGTTAGAGTTTTTACATAAGTCGGTACAGCTCAGCTGTGGGCTTGTGTTAAAACATCTATAATTTATCATAATTATTAGTGGGTCGACTTAACTCAAATTCGTTGACTTGTTTAGCTCAGCTAAGGTTAACTGATTTAAGGGGCGAGAGTTGAGAATATAAGGCTCTACAAGAATATACCGAAAGTCACATAGATTTGTGATTGGCAAGTTAAGGCCTACTTGATGAATGTAGCATGTAGGTACAACTCAGCTGTGTGCATTCTATATGATTTAGGGTTTCGGTCCTATTAGGAATTATTACCAACTAATTCCCGATTCTGACAGTGAGGGTTGTTGGACTTGAATAAAATAATAGGAGTTATAAAAGACCTTTATTAAATAATTCCACAAATACTAAAACTCTGCTTTAAATTTTAGATGGCAAACACAAGTACCTTATCGCTGCGAAGCATTTTCGAGAAAGAGAATATCCTCCTCGGTTCCAACTACCTAGATTGGTATAGGAAACTAAAAATCGTCTTAAGACATGAGAGAAAAATTTATGTGCTTGAAGACGAACCACTGAAAGAGCCTACACCCGATGCTTTAGAGGAAGATCAGTCATATTATTCACAGTATATGGAAGATGCATTGGATGTGCAATGCATTATGCTGTCTTCTATGTCTCCCGAGTTGCAGAGACAGCATGAGAACATGAGTGCAAGGGAGATTAATCAGCACTTGCATAAGCTCTTCCAAGAGAGTGCGAGAGTAGAGAGGTATGAAACCTCTCGAGCACTATTTCGTACCATGCTGGAGGAAGGAAACCAAGTTGGGTCTCATGTACTCAAGATGATCGGGTACATAGAGAGGCTCGAGAGCTTAGGTTCCAAGTTGGACCAAGACTTGGCTGTTGACCTAATCTTGTCGTCACTACCTCCATCATTTTCTCAGTTTGTGTTGAATTTCAACATGAACAGCATGGACAAGAGTTTGACTGATCTGATGGTAATGTTAAAAACCGCTGAGAAGGATATGAAAGTAAATCCTTCACTGCATGCAATGATGGTCAGAAAGACCAACAAGCGCTCTGGCACCGAGAAGTTTAATCCTACGGCTAATGCAATGAAGAATCCTAAATATCAAGCTCAAAAGAAGCTTAAGAAAGGGATGCAGGTACCCCAATCCGATGAGAAGGAGGTCATGTGCTTCCATTGTGGCAAGAAAGGTCACTGGAAGAAAAACTGCTATATTTTCATGAAGAAGAATGCCAGTGGAGCGGATGCTTCAGGTATCTTTATGATAGAGTGCAATCTTTCTGTTTCTTCATCATGGATCATAGATTCTGGAAGTAGTTCTCACATTTGTGCGAACATGCAGGGTCTAAGTGACTGCAGACGGTTGTCTAAGGGCGAAATGGACCTACAAGTAGCTAATGGAGCGAGAGTTGCTGCGTTAGCTGTAGGAACATATTCAATAAATTTGCCTAGCGGACTTGTTTTGAACTTAGAAAATTGTTATTTTGTTCATAGTTTCTCAAAGAATATCATTTCGGTGTCAAGTTTAGACACCAAGGGATTTGTATTTCAATTCAAGGACAAGTTATGTTCCTTTTATTTGAATAATATATTCTATGGGAATGATTTATTGAATAATGGTCTTTATGTTCTTAACTTAGATGAACTAATCTATTGTATTGAAAGTAAGAAACAGAAATTACATGACTCAAACTTAACATACCTCTGGCACTGTAGACTTGGTCATATAACCCAGAAACGCATCGCTAGACTACTCAATAATGGGTATTTGGACTCTTTTGAATTAGAGCCCATAGATACATGCGAAGCGTGTTTACAAGGAAAAATGACCAAGAAGTCATTTACCAAGATAGGTGAACGGGCAAAGGAACCACTAGAACTCATACATAGTGATGTTTGTGGACCATTGCAAGTTCAGGCTAGAGGAGCGTATACCTACTTCGTGACTTTTACTGACGATTTAAGTAGATATGGATATGTCTACTTAATGAGACATAAGTCTGAAACTCTAGACAAGTTTAAGGAGTTCAAGAATGAGGTAGAAAATCAACTTGGTAAGAAGATTAAGGCCCTTCGGAGTGATCGAGGTGGCGAGTATCTAAGCCAAGAGTTCATTGATTACCTAAAAGAGTGTGGGATAATTTCCCAACTTACACCTCCTAGGACGCCAGAGTGGAATGGTGTTTCGGAAAGGAGAAATCGCACACTCATGGATATGGTTAGATCAATGATGAGTCATGCAAGTATTCCAATGTCATTTTGTGGCTATGCCTTAGAAACAGCAGCATACACACTTAACCGAGTTCCTACCAAGACAGTAGATAAGACTCCTTATGAGTTATGGTTTGGAAAGAAACCAAATTTGTTTTATCTAAAGATATGAGGTTGTGATGTTTATGTGAAGAATGAAAATTCTAATAAGCTTGTAGCAAGATCCATAAAATGTATGTTTGTAGTTTATCCCAAAGCTACAATGAGATATTATTTTTATCTACCAAGTGAGCACAAAGTTATTGTTGCTCAGTATGCTACTTTCTTGGAAAAAGAATTTATTTCTAAAGAAAATAGTGGGAGTAAAGTAAGTCTTGAAGAAATTATAGACTCTACAAACAGGTTGGAAGATGAACAGTTGGACAATGAGACAGTGCCACAAGCACAAGTGTCTCCTTCATTCGGGACTGCTCAAGAAACGCGAGATCAACGTAAGTCTACAAGAATACATCGAGAGCCAAACAGATATGGTTGGCTGGTAACCCAAGATGAGGAAGTGCTACTCATCGAAGATGATGAACTGTCGACTTACGAGGAAGCAGTTGCTTCAAATGATTCTGAGAAATGGCTGGAAGCCATGAAATCTGAAATGGACTCCATGTACACCAACCAAGTTTGGGAGTTGGTTGATGTGCCAGTTGGGGTAAAACCCATAGGGTGCAAATGGATCTTCAAGAAAAAGATTGACATGGATGAGAACATAAGTACCTATAAAGCTAAGCTTGTGGCAAAGGGTTTCAATCAACGTCTTGGAATTGACTATGATGAAACATTTTCGCCTGTTGCAATGCTTAAGTCCATTAGAATTTTGCTAGCTATAGCAGCTTACAAGGACTACGAGATTTGGCAAATGGATGTTAAAACTGCTTTCCTAAATGGAAAGTTATAGGAGGAAGTATATATGGTACAACCTCCCGGTTTTATAAAATCCGAGAACGCCAATAAAGCATGTAAGCTCAAGAAGTCCATTTATGGACTAAAGCAAGCATCTCGGAGTTGGAATCTGTGATTTGACGAAGCCATTAAAATTTTTTTTTCGTCAAGAATCCATAAGAATCTTGCGTTTACAAGAAGGTTAGTGGGAGTAAGATTACATTCCTAGTGTTGTACGTTGATGATATACTTCTTATAGGAAATGACATCCCTAGCCTAGAATCAACCAAGGCTTAGTTGGGAGAGTGTTTCTCAATGAAAGATCTTGGAGATGCAACCTATGTCTTAGGTATTAGAATTGTTGGTTGCTACTCGGAAAACCTAGAGGTTCCACTGTACAAAAATTTTGTACAAAGGTCTGAACCTTTTCCTAGCTACCATGTGTTCTTTTAAATTAAATTTTGGATCGCCTGCGGAACTTAACACGTTTGATCCAAACCTTAATCTATTTGTTCTTTTAGGTTTTGACTTGGGTCTCCTGCGGAACTTAACACGTTCGACCCAAATCACCTTAAGTTATTAATTTCATTAAATATTAATTTCCATAATTCGTTCCCAGTACTGACGTGGCGAGGCACATGACCTTCTTGGATATGGGAGAAACCACCACCGACTAGACAAAACCTTTTATAGAAAGCTAATATTTAATTTCCTAAAATAACTTTAGGTTAACCGAAAAGAACAATCAAATCACAAGGAAAAATAAAACAAAAGAACACAACATCGAAAAACATATTCGAAATACTAGAATCGTAAGCCTCTTGTATTTGGTATTATTTCCATAAATAACTAGTATGATGCGGAAAAAAAAATTACTAGTTATACCTTGTAGAAAAACCTCTTGATCTTCTACCGTATTCCTCTTCTAACCTCGGACATTGTGTGGGCAACGATCTTCCGAGATGAGAAACCACCAACCACCTTCTTCTCCTCCTAGCTAGGTTCGGCCATAAAAAAGCTTAACCAAGAATGAAGAACAAAACACCAACCAAGCTCCAAGAGATGCTAGCTTTCTCTCCTCCTTCTTCTTCTTCTTCTCCAAGTAGTATCCGGCCGCCACAAGAGCTCCAAGCCTTTGAGAGATTCGGCCACCACAAAGAGGGAGAGAGGAAGAGGATGGTCGGCCACTCCAAGGAATAAAAGAGGGAGAGAAATAATAGAGGTGATCACCCATGAAGGCACCCTCACCCCTTCTTTTATATTCCTTGGCCTAGGCAAATTAGGAAATTTAATTATAATAAAATTTTCTTAATTCCCTTGACATGATTTAATTGGGAAAAATAAAATAAAATTTCCCCAATTAATCTCTAATGGCCGGCCACATTAAAAGAGATAAATTAGACAAGTTTTAATCAACAATTAAAACTTCCTAATTTGTTTCCGGAAATTTTTAAAATTAAAATTTCTCTTTAAAAATCTCTTCATGGTTGATAAAAAGAAATTTCTATAATTTTAATTTTATCAACATGTGGATAATTTTAAAGAGAAAATAAAATATCTCACCAATCTACAAATAAGGAAAGAGATCAAATCTCTTTCTTTAATCTTTTGTAAATCTTTTACAAGAGAGATATTTTAATTTCAATTCTCTTTAATAAATTATTTCTTCCACATAATAAAAATTAAAATTATATTTTTTTTTAATTTAATTTGGCCGGCCCCCACTAGCTTGGGTTCAAGCTAGGGTCGGCCACCCAAATTTATACCTAGGCCGACCCTAGCTTGGTTCCCAAGCTAGCTTGGTCGGCCCCTATTGGGTGGGTATAGAAAGTGGGTATAGGTGGGTATAGTACTCTATAAATAAGAGGCTACGATAGGGACCGAGAGGAGGAATTGGTTTTGGTCTCCCGATAAAATTAAGCATCCCGTGTTCGCCCCGAACACACAACTTAATTTTATCAATAATAATTCATTCCACTAGAGAACTATTATTGAACTACCGCACCAATCCCAAATTATATTTTTGGGCTCCTTCTTATTATGAGTGTGTTAGTCTCCCTGTGTTTAAGATATCGAATGTCCACTAATTAAGTGAGCTACTGACAACTCATTTAATTAATATCTAAGTCCAAGAGTAGTACCACTCAACCTTATCGTCATGTCGGACTAAGTCCACCTGCAGGGTTTAACATGACAATCCTTATGAGCTCCTCTTGGGGACATTATCAACCTAGTATCTCTAGGACACAGTTTCCTTCTATAATCAACAACACACACTATAAGTGATACCATTTCCCAACTTATCGGGCTTATTGATTCATCGAACTAAATCTCACCCATTGATAAATTAAAGAAATAAATATCAAATATATGTGCTTGTTATTATATTAGGATTAAGAGCACACACTTCCATAATAACCGAGGTCTTTGTTTCTTTATAAAATCAGTATAAAAGAAACGACCTCAAATGGTCCTACTCAATACACTCTGAGTGTACTAGTATAATTATATAGTCAAGATAAACTAATACCTAATTACACTACGACCTTCTAATGGTTTGTTCCTTTCCATTTTGATCGTGAGCTACTGTTTATAATTTATAAGGTACTGATAACATCATCTTCTGCATGTGACACCACATACTATGTTATCTACAATATAAATTAAATGAACAACTACAAACAAATGTAGATAATTTGACCAAATGTGATTCTTTATTCATAATGAATGTTTACAAAGCTTAGGCTTTCAGTATACACTCCAACAAGAATATACCGAGATAGACAAAGCAGGTTACTAGGGTTGAGTCAAGGTGTATACATTGATAAAATGCTGAATAGATTCGGTATGCAGGACTCCAAAAGAGGATATTTACCAGTGTCACATGGTGTGCATCTTTCCAAAGCTATGTGTCCAGGAACACAAGAGGAAAGAAGTAGAATATACAAGATACCTTATGCTTCGGCTATAGGGTCCATAATGTATGCTATGATATGCACTCGACCAGATGTCTCGTATGCATTAAACATGACGAGTAGATATCAGTCAGATCCTGGAGAGGGTCATTGGACTGCGGTAAAGACTATCATCAAATATCTTAGAAGAACAAAGAACATGTTCTTAGTTTTCGGAGGAGACGAGGAATTAGTCGTCAGAGGATATACTGACGCAAGTTTTCAGACAGATCAAGATGATATGAAATCGCAGCAAGGATATGTGTTTTGTCTGAATGGTGCAGCTGTTTTCTGGAGGAGTTCCAAGCAGGAGACAGCTGCAGATTCAACAGCTGAGTCCGAGTACATAGCAGCTTCAGATGCAGCAAAGGAAGCTGTGTGGATCAGGAACTTCATAGCGGAGCTTGAAGTGGTTCCTAGCATTGTTGATCCAGTTGTGTTATACTGTGACAATAATGTGGTTATAGCACAGGCAAAGGAGCCAAGGTCTCACCAACGATCCAAGCATGTACTAAGGAAGTATCACCTCCTTAGGGAGATTGTTCAGAGGGGTGATGTGTTGGTGAGCAGAGTAGATACCAGCGAGAATATCGCAGACCCACTCACAAAGGCCTTACCTCTACAGAAACATGAGACCCATGTGAGGAGCCTAGGACTAAGAGTCCGTAGTGTTTGGCAATAGTGCAAGTGGGAGATTGTTAGTGTGTGCACTTATGTGCCAAGACACTCCTTATGTATTTTATGGATAATTATTTAATAAAGGCAAGAATTTATCATTAATTATTTACTTTTCTGTATGTATATGATTAATGATAAGTCCCACAGATTAATGGGTATATTAATCTGAAAACAGTCCTTGATCGGATAGATATCTAGAGGGGACATGGATATCTAGATCAACGCTGAGTATGACTAGGTCGAGATAGACCGGAGGGATGGATATCCAAGTTGTAGTTAGGGGTGCCTTGAGTTTAGAGGTACAATGGACACGACCCACTCAAGAGGAGACCACATATTAAGCATCATTGGTTATTCCTTTTATGAACGAGTGTAACTGATCTTTTGACTTGAGACCTTCATTTATTCTATGCGTGGAGTTATGTGCTTTGACGCCGTTAAAAGGAGTCTTTAATCGGATTGTGATTAATACGGTAGTTGGGTGTATAACAAAGCGTAGAGAGAATAGTGTTGAGTCAATAGAGGATTCATCGCTCTCTTGGATTAGGAGTTAACATCCTGGCCGCTTGATAGAGATATTAGTGACTCAAAATCCATGGTCATGGGAGGAATGATTTATCATTCAAGAGGAGTCTATTATATCTTGGAAATCAAGTAAAACAATTAATTTGATAATGATGCATAATGTATCAAATTAATTGGGATGTAGGCTTTAGATGAAGAGATTGAATTACATAGTAATCGGTTCATAGTGGTTTACAGTTTATGACTGATATTAATTTTATCGCGTTGGGTGGCTAAAAACTGTTGCTAGACGGTTACCTTAGTCTGTGTATGGATTTACACTACCTTCGTGTATAAAACCTAGAGGGTTGCACACATAGCACGTAGACATGAACAATGATATCGGAAGCTAGTCGAAATCAAGATCAAATATGGATTTATTTGATACAAAGAAGAGAGAATTCGAATAGCCATAATCATGATGATTAATGGAGAATTCGAAAAGTCATCATAATGATAATTAATGAAGAATTTGAAGAGCTATCATAATGAAAGTTATAAATGAAGAATTTATGGAGCCTATAACTCTTCATCTTTCTTATTAATGAAGATCATAAATGATGAATTAATTGAAAGCTTAACTCTTCGTATTCCTTGGAAGCTATAAATAGCCATCCTCGGAAAGAATCAAAGTAAGGATTTCATTCTCTCCGTTTCTCCTTCGTCAACTTCGTCTTCCACCGGAAGAGATCGGTAGTGCTTCCAAGACTTTGTCGATCCAAGTGGCTAGCACCTAACGGATCGTGTCAAGTTCGTGATCTAGTGCGCGTGGATACCGCTAGAGGAGTCACACGTGGGGCTCTTATTTGTCTTATTTGTCCGTGATATTATTCACACCTATCGAGGTCTCGAGGTATGCTTTATATAATTTTGTGCAAAACTATATGTACCACGAAAGATCCATGATTCATTATATGTCTTCCGCTGCGCTCCGATCCCAACAAAAAATACATGGTATCAAAATAAAAAAAACCATCTTATCTCAGTCCATTTTTACTCTCAAAATTGTCCCCTCGGATAGGTCTAGTGACTAGCACATGCGGTGTTGCCACAAATTAAATCTGGGGTTCGAATCTCGGCAAAGTCGAGGTAAATGTCTCCCTTATGTGCTAATCACTATTCCAAAGACTAGTAGTCACTCATGATTTACCTCCTCCGTATTGGCCCTGAGACGAATTGACGGGGGTGCTGAGGATGAACGTATTCACTTTTTGTTACTAATTTTTACTCTCAAAATTATCTTTATTTTTAACATTATTTTAACCAGAATCATAATTGATATAACAGCTATAAGTTCTGATAATAGTTATAGAATTATAATGGTTAGAATATAATATTCATTATAATAATCACGGTAGCTATTGTAATCTACTGTTACTAGTATTAATTAGAATAAAATATCCATATTTATAGCCACCATGAATTATAATCGAGTCGTCTCTGAGATAGTATGGTGGTTGAGACATAAAGTATTATCACATAAGATTTTGAGGTTAAAATTTAACGTATCTGAGCATCCCTTCCCTCATATTTTGATCATTTGTATTAATGGTTAGCAGTCATATGTGATTTATCTCTTTTGTATTAATCTAGTAACGAATTAATAGAGTTGTTGAGACGAAGAAATCATCTTTTACCATATAAATTATAATCGAGTTAAATAAAGGTGTTTTAGAGAATACAAATAGTTTGAGGTGGATGAGATGATGACAAATAAAAAAAAATTATTTTACAATTTCAATAACAACTTAATTTTAATTTAAATTATTTTATAAATTATAATAATTATCATCATTATAATAAAAAATAATTATATTTATGTCAGACATTTGTTACCATTTGTCTCACATTTTTTTACTATTCATCTTTGAGTTATACGAAAGGAGATAAATCTTTGGTTTGTGCATTTTTATTTTCATTTTCTGAAAAAACACAGGCTTCTGAAAAATAGTGTTTGGTTTGTATTTTTTTTATCTGTTTTCTAAAAATATAGATAGTATTTTCTAGAAAAATAGAGAATAACAAAAAGTCATTTTCTATTTTTTAGAAAACGCTCATTTCCCATAAAATAAAAATGAAAAACGTGTAAACCAAACACAACCTAAGTTTTTCCGAAAACATACCCTCATTAAAAACGGATCATTATCTTATTATAATAAATTTATTACCCTTTAATTAATAGAGTTATGTTCCTAATTGAGATAACTATCATGGTAACAACTATAAATTATGTCATTTTAATAAGTTAGAGTATTTTAATATAATTGGATTAATTTTGATTAATTTGGAAAAAATATAACAATACTCTCTCTATTATAATTTTAATAAAATTATTTATAATTATTACAACTTATTTCACTGTGATAAACAAATCGATAAAGATTATTTTAATATATAAATATATTATTTTAATCAAATTAAATTTTAAAATTAATAACAATACTCTCTCTATTATAATTTTAATAAAATTATTTATAATTATTACAATTTATTTCACCGTGATAAACAAATCGATAAAGATTACTTTAATATATAAACATATTATTTTCATCAAATTAAATTTTAAAAAATAATAATTATTATAAATTATAATTATCATTATTATAATAGTAATTTTCTATGTGAAAAATTTAATAGAGTAGCGTGTTAATATTTTTTAAAAATATCTTTTTCAAGAAGTAAATCGACAAGGACACGTGGTAGCTTTTGATTGGACCCAATTGTGAACGGATCTATTGATGATTTGCCGTTGACTATGTAAACATTTATTTCGGAATTCTTATAGATTTGTCGTGGTTCATTTCTATTTAGATTCTCACTAAATTATGTATTTTTTTGTCCTCAGTTTTTGTTTTCTACGTGTACCTCTACAAAGATCGTCTAACTATTGTAACATTGCAACATATGAAATACAATTTACTCTTCTACTAATTATCCTTTCTTCCTTGACACCAGTTTTACAAATTTAATTATATACTCTTAAATGGTCAAATTATTCATTTAAAATTTCCACAAATATGATCTATTTAAAATCTTCATATTCACATAAATTTATCATTGGCATCATTAATGTAAAATATATAAAAATGATTAATGGCTTATCTTTGACCTTAATTATCATCCTAACCTTAAACAAACGCATGCCTAAGCACATGCCTAATTGATAATTACATTAGGTTATAAGTAGGTTAGTGCCTTTTCCTTGATCTGGTTCGGGTTCTGAGTGACCTACCCATGCGGTTGTTATAGCCGTTCACACCGTTACGTGATTGGTAATGTGGTGGGCCCGGTCAGTAACCATGCAGGTTGATCTGGTGGGTAATCTAAAATCGAGTAGGTGGTATATGTATCCGTTACATTAGAATGTAGAACTTTCAACTTAACCACTCAGGTTTAAAATATTACATTTTATACTCAATATTTCGCTGGGACGTTGGGGTAAATTTATATTTTATAAACATTAGAGCTTCATGTAATAAATGGAAAGATTTATGGGGCGAACTGAAGTTTTAATCATCTTCCTTCCTCTACACTTCTCGCTCTCTCTCTCACACACGCTCCCAGCTTTATAAACCCTCACCACGTTACCATCCTTGTTTCTCTCCAAGCTTCGATCTTTACCGTCGCTCTTCCCTCTTTTTGATTCGTCCATTTGGCCATCTTTATCTTTATCCCCTTCGCCATTGCTCTTCCTTCGCAACCCTCGGCTTTATCACGAGCTGCGCCTGACGCCGAAGGAAAAGCAGCGGAACCGGCAGGTAAAGCTAGGGCTGAGTTGATTCCCGTGTGTCATGCTGCGATTCTTCCTCTTTTTATAGCATTCGGGAGGAAGGACGTCGGATTTGTCTGTCAGTGGCCACCCAACGCCCATTGGTCGAGTTGGTTTGTTCGGATTTTGCTTCTTCCCTGGGAGGAAGCATCTCCAGGCGCGAGGAAGCTGATAAGGTTTACGCGGGATCAGCTGGTGGAACTGGAATGGGAAAATCGATTTTTTTTCCTCGCTTTGGCTGATTCCTGGATAGCAGCGGATGTTGAGCAGATATAGATTTAATGGAATCAATGAATATAAGATCTAGAGTAGATGTGATGGTTGCGGAAGGAGAATGTTGCTCATCGGAAGGTCAAGATTGTCGGGATCGTTAGCAACTAAGTGATTCAGATTGCAGAAGCCGCGCTGAGTTTTCTTTTTTTTGTGGGTTTTGTTATGTGATGCAGCTTTTGGCCTTTCCCCCCGAAGGGATGTGATCTGTGTCTTGTTATTATGGTCTCAATGGGAGGTATAGGCTTGTTCAAGCAAGGGTGGAGATGGGTTCAATCTCAGAAGCAGTTCTTTGGAGATGTCCGAGTTGCTGTGAACTGTACAAGAGAAAAATTTGTTCTCCTGATTGATTGCCATTGGCCATTGTTTTACATCTGGTGCACTACTGTCGGAAGATTTCTTTTGAGATTGCTATTGCAATGGAGTAATTGTGTCGTTGGAGGTTTGAGGTCCTTGTTTACCTTGGGTTCGACAGCTCTTTTTGTCATCATATGGAGTTGTTTCCTTTGCTCTACTTCCATGACTTCCCTCGTTTACGTGCTTCTAAGTCTGGTTTGTTCTCACAATCTGTATATATGTGCATATATTTTTCAGTTGCAAGACCTTTTTTTTTCTGTCATCTTCCTTTTCCAATTTATCTCTGAACTAAAAATCTAAAATGGTTGTATAACATGATTTATCTCTGTCTATTTGATTAGAATAAGTTTGATTACTTCTATTTCTCATCACAACTATTACTATTTTAGTGCATAGCTAAACTTTTCTACTCTGATGCTTTTTTTTTTTTTGGTGAGTCTTTATCCAGTTTACCTTAACAATGTCATTAGTAATTTCTTTGCATGCCAGATGCACACTGTCAAGTGGGTTTTTTTTTGACATGGCTCAGTGCCTTGGATCAATTTTATTAGTTTTATATTCTATTAGTTTGTCTTCCCTATTGGAAACTGTAGTATAGTTATAGTATGAATTGTAGTTTTTGATACGAGCAACTTTGTAATCTGGATTTGTACTTCGACTGTCTTTATGGTGGCCTGCTCATGTATATGACAGAAGAATAGACATGCATATTTATATACAGCAACCCTTGCTTGCTTGAGACTAAAATGTAGACAAAATAATATGCTTCTCATGAAGCCAGTTATTATGGGAAATATTTAATGAGCCATGCTTGGCTGAAGCTGCATTGATATGGTTGCTTGTCCTAATGTCCAACCCTCTTGCATGACTGTGATAAATGTAAGAACATGTAATTGCAAAAAGGTTTATTATGAATTTTGATGCCACCAGTATCAATGTTGGCTTACAGAGCATATGCAAACTTTGTATTGAATTTTTTGATCTTGTTCTTCTTGTTTTAAGATAGACATGTTAATGAACAAAAAGATACTTTGCTCCATATAAAGCCATCATGGTACTGATTCAAATGTCTGTCCTCTAAATCACTTAGGATTCATATCAATGGAAGATATATTATTCATGGATAAAAAATCTCATACAACTTCTTGATTATAGTTTATAAATAAAATATTGAGTGACTGAGTGAAAGATGTGGATCTTTTAGATCTGAGTCTCCTTAACAATATAGTATAACTTGACAGGTTCTTGTTTTCTTTGTTTTTTTCCCAATATATGCATGTAAACATTGCAAAATTAGAATGTACTTTGTTAAGGTTTTTTCATACCAACATTATTTCTTGTTTGCATACGTTGGATTCTTTGATCTCTGTCAGAACCAATTCTTATATCTAAATAAATTAATTGTGTTTGATTTACAATTCTGATTGTTTAGTGACTGGAAGATTAGGTATTTATGTGTAAAATTATGTTATGCATGAAACCACTCTTACAATCATTGCACTGCCACTTCTTATTGAGAATTCGAACTTTCTTTACTCGTCCCTTCTTATCAAATAGCTAGGCGCAAAGATGTTTGTTGAGCATTGATCTTCAAACTATTACCAGATGGAACCAGCATTTACCTATGGAAAATTTTGGCACAATTACTGGTTTTAGAGTTATACTGATCCTTCAAATTCTACTGAAAGTTACAATACCATAGTAAAAGCTTCAATCTGGTGCTTTTGTCCTTGTTCTTCATGCTGTAATAATGTTGACTTTGTTTCTGCTATTCTGTTGATTTCATTCTAGAGTTTCAATATTCTTGCATTTCGTTTTGAATTTCTTTAGGAGTTTCGGATGACTTGGAATTATTAAATCATAAAAGGAGAGATTGTGATATAATTTGGTCATAAAAAAATGGTCAGTTGAATTGTTTAGGGGGTTTTTTAGGTTTTGCACGATAACTTCCTGCTTATCTAGTACCAGACAAAGCTTAGAGTGTTCATTGTTAAAACATGATACACAAATTTATTGTACATTTATAAGAATTTCAAAGTTCAATATGTGAGGTAATTAGGTTAGCAGAAATAGAGGAAAAAAACAAAATATCAATCATAAAGAAATGTCATCACTTATATGTAAATTGTGAAAAAGGAGGCTAAGATGTCATGAAAACATCCAAAGAACTCAAACAAGTAGTAAGATTGGACAAGTTGGTTTACAGATATAGATTCTACCTACTTTCTTGATTAGAGCAAGGAAGCTTTGACTGAGAGAACTTGAAGGGATTTAAATCATCTAGCGATGAAAATGTTGCTTGACTGTGTTTACTGGTAGGAAAAACTGAGAAACATCATGCATTTGACTCTTGGAAGGTGTGACTTATTTATTGTCATGTTTATGGTGTTCATTCATAATTATTTTCACTCGAATTACAATATCTTGTCTCTAATAAGAGGAAAGCAATTAATCTGAATCGTAAATTTTATTGTGTATTTCTTGTACCAGGGATCTATAGCTACAGCTATTCATCGTTTGGGCTTCACACCTGGCCTTCTTATCGCTGGGTTTTATGGCATTGTACTTATTTGGTTATATGGATACTTTTGGATAACAGCATTTTTACTAATAGCTGGAGGTATGCAGATGCATTTTCCTATTTATAATTTTCAAATAACTCTTTTAATACTTCCAAGCTTACTGAGTTTGTTTGTTTGCAGGTTATATGTTCTCTCTTAACCATGCACGATTGTTGATTTTAATGGCAACTGTGTATGCTGTCCATTTTATCAATGCCCATGTTGGTTTGCACGGAGTTTTCCTGATACTTAACTTATCTTTTGTTTCTAATGGTATATTGACCAAGTTACTTCAAGGATACGAGAGTATCAATAGAGTCACACGTGTTCAAGAAGAAAAGGAACCTGAAAAGGTTTCAGAAGATGTTTCAGCTGACCAGGAATATGCTCCTCCAGCTAAAGAAGCTGAAGAAGTGCCATCTCTCAAATCATCTTGCACAATTCCTAAGGCATCAAATCTTTCGGATGCTCATAAGCATGCTTCTTCTAGCAAGTTTGCCATGAATGAATCAGCTTCATTAGTCGAAATGAAAAGGATAATGAATAGTTCCAATCATTATGAAGTTATGGGCCTACTTAAGTATGTGAATGCTGATCCAAAAATATTAAAGAAAGAATACCACAAAAAGGTGTGCAACTTGACCAGCAAAATGTTTCTTTAAGCCATCTGATTTGCAATAACTGTAAATTAACTTGTGTTCATGGTGTTCATGGTTGCTAGGGCTTGCTTGTCCATCCCGACAAGAATCCAAACCATACATTAGCTTGTGAATCATTTAAAAAGCTTCAGTGTGCATATGAGGTAAGTAATATCTAATAGCGTTTGTTTTGACTTGAAGCTCACATGCTGAAGAGAAACAATCACTCTTTTGGCCAGTATTAGCTGCTTTCTTTCTAAATGCTCAAGTATTATTTATGCAACTAATAAACATTATAGTTCAGGTTCTTTCAGATTTCATAAAAAGGAAAAACTATGATGAACAATTGAGGAAAGAAGAATCAGGGCGAGTGCTTCATAATTCTGGTACCTCTCATTCTCAGGAGGTATAGTTCAACATGATACATGTTTAAATAAAGATTCTATGTATGAATATGCTACTTTTCACCTCACATCCCATGGAATATCAAATTTTCTGTTTCTGCAAAAGTATTTATTATGTGACATATTTAATACATGATAGCCATTTTGTTTGTCAAGTTAGTTTCTCCCTGAGGTAGTCCACAATTTCTGCTGGTGCTATATTGTTTGTCAAGTAATATGCTTTAGTTGTAGATTAGGGTGGCGGTAAAGGAGTTGAGATGTCAACTAGATGGAGCCTGCAATGGGCTAGTTGTTTGGAGGAGCTACCAAAGTTTTTGGGGTCTGATCGAAGACCAATCTCTTAAGGACTTTCTTCTGAGGGAGTGCCAACGCACTTGAAGGGCAAACATCGTATTGCCATCCATGTCATACTCCTTCAAGACAAGAAGGCATCTTCATAACATAGCAGCTCCAGTCAATAAACACAGGTCATAAACTTGTAGCAAATATGAGAAGGTACATTTGTCAGAGAATAATTAAACTTGGCTTCTCTGATGCTGGACACCCACATGTTGTGCCCCAGTCTCACAGGGATATTGTCATAATCGATGATTTCCTGGTGTCACGGTAGTGATGGCTCACTGTAAAAGGAGTCAATCTCATGCTATAGAGAATGCTTCTTGGCATCACGGAATCCTTAAAGCTAAGGCATCTCTTTAACTCTCTAGTATCTAGTTCCCTCTTTACTCTCTGCCTTAGGATTGTAGAGTAACCTCTACTCTTTTTTTTTTTCCCTTTCACTGTGATAGAAGCGAGGACTGCAAGTCCCGATAGAGAAAATGACTAGGTAAATAGCTCTGGTCAAATGATTACAAATGCATTAAATAATGGAACAGTTGGTACACAGGGTGAGCACTTGAAATTTGTTAATCCGCCTAATGATTCTTTGTCAGCTGGTATGCAGCTCACCTACCAGGTGGTCTGGGTACGTTAAACCATACATTGAATTGGCCATGATGATGTTAAGTTGTCTGGTGTAGACAAAACGATAGTTTCTTATTGTGATGCATCTTTGTTGATGTGTCTTCAAACTGAATATAGGAAGAACATTTTGTTGAGTGAATATAATTTAATAATTCAAATATTTTGTGCCCATCAGGATTCTCTTAAATTTTGCATATAGCTCTATGAAGCATCCACTTGACTGAAAAGTGTAATCTACAGTACTGATTCTTAAAGTTTGTGTGCACATGAAGATTGAGTTTTATGGATGTTTTGATCTACTATATCATGCCTATCTCGTCCTTACTATTGATTAGTTTTCCACGTGCTTTCTGATTGTTCTACTACTTTTCGTTTTAGATTTGAAGAACTAAACTAAGATCCTGATTGCTTTCCATCACAGGATGGAGTTGAATACCACACTGAAGAATCTAGGCGTATCGAGTGCACCAAGTGTGGAAATTCTCACACATGGATATGCACTAGTAGAAGTAAAAGTAGGGCAAGGTGGTGTCAGGTGGAAGGCTAATCCCATAAGTATCGCATTGCTGTTGTTCTTGCTAATGCATGTCTTGATTTTGTAATGTGAGTTTTGTGATCTTTTCATCCTGTTTATGAAATATTCTCGTATCAGGGTTGTTCCCAGTATCATCAGGCCAAAGATGGTGATGGGTGGGTAGAAAGCGGCTGCTCTTCTGCAATCTTGACACCTAACAAGGTATTCTTCACGATCAATAACATCTACTGTCTTAGATTTCCCATATTTGTCTCTCTTTCTCAATCTCAATTTTCTTCTTGTTCCTGAGTCTTTATCCTGTTAATTTTTTTTTTCCCTCTGATGTCTAGAAGATAGTGGATCTATTGTTAAGCGAAAGTTTCTCAGTCTGTGTCTTGCTCTTTTAGGTGGAAATACCACGAGCTTTTGTATGTGCAGAAAGCAAAATCTTCGATGTTTCTGAATGGGCAATTTGCCAGGTCAGTAGTGTACAGTGTATGAATATATAATTACCTCGAGGCATCCCTTCTTTGATACATCTTATGAAGTTTAAAGATCTTATAGTATATTGTTTATGATGAGTTCATCCATTCCAAAATGGCTAGTCACTCAGAGGAGAGGACTCCCTTCGAGAATGAAGGACTACAATCTTTGTCCATTGGAGTCTTTCTTCAAGGATTCCTGATGTTATACATCAGTATCGGATAACTAGATTAGCGACGTTATGAATTAACTGCTTGCTGTTTATAATAAGTGAATCATACATCGGTATTCACTTAAACATGAATCATAAGTGAATTCCAAACTGCTGTTTATAATAATTTTTGTGTTCTTACTTTTGCAAATGTGTTGCATGAAGGGAATGGAATGCAAGGCGAACACTCATGGGCCAACCTTTCATGTGAACATGGTTGGCTTGGATAGGATGGAGCTGCGATCCAACCCGTCAAGATATCCGTGGGGACTGGACGCGGAGATGATTATTGAGGATGATGAGTTCGACTTGTGGCTTCAGCAGGCATTAGCATCTGGAATTTTCACTGAGAGTCCAAAGCGTCGAAAAAGCTGGCCATTCAAAATTAACCAGAAAGGCATCAGAGCATGGCGAAAATCGCCATAAACACTCATTCACTGACAAGACACTATACCGCATGCCCGGAAATAGAAGAAGCAAAAACTGATGGTATTCAACAGCTTACTGGCATCTGAACTTGGAGCAGAAATCCATGGTTGATCGATCCACACCTTTTGTTGAATTCACAAATAGTTTGTGTTGCTCGCGAGCATATGCTATGTAGAATATCATAATGGTGGGATGCTATGCAAGATTTATAAGAACAGATATTGCTAATCTGTAAATAGTTCTTAGGTTTGCATTTTTGAATCTGTAAGCCACTGATCATCTCTAACAGTTAAGCACCCGATCGAAAGCTACACCAACTTTGTAAAAAAAAAAACACTAGTAAAATTGATGTCAGTTTAGTTGTTGAATCAGGCTTGGCTTCTATGTTCTTTGGATGTAAAGGTTTAGAATATCATGAGTTATTCTTCTTAAATAAATCAATAATAAAAAGAATCTATATTAATTTTTTGTTGAATTAATATCATACTTCTTTTTCAGTTGCACATCATTCAAAATTACATTAAATTATATTTATTTAATTTCTTTTTATCAAGTTATACTCACATAATATTTTTTTTTTTTGATAGATATCTAAATATTACATTCAACCACCCCATTAAGTCCGTGAGGATATTTTGAATTATAAACATGAATTTTAATTTCTTGAATTCAAAAGTAATGAAAAATAGTGATAAAATACGTTCGTTTTCAGTATTTCCGTCAATCTATCTCAGGATTAATATGGATAAATCACGAACGATTATTAATTTTTAGAATAATGACTAACATATAATAAAAATATTTACTTTGATTTTATTAAAATTCGAATATCAGATATAGTAAAAAAAAGATGTTGGCTGTTCACCTAATTATATTAGGTATTTTTGTGATCTCCGCCGTCGTAGATCGGCTTCTCTATTCCCGGAGCGTACGGCGCGGTCGGCGACTGGACGCGACCATTGGCACGTGTCGGGTCGAGGGGCGGCTGTCGGCGGATGCCGGAAAATTGTCGGTCTTTCCTGGCATCCGCCGCCTGCGAGACCGTCCGTTGGATTCGATCGGGCGGCAGAAAGACAGCAAATTTGTGGCGGCGCGGGACTCGAGGAGGAAGGCTCATCAACGTCGTGCCTGCCAACGTACGGACAAAGCGAAAAAGCGAAAAAATAATTGAATTAAATAATTACATATATTTCAAATTATAAGGGTAAATTTAAGTCGCAGATAATTTATTGGGGCAAAATTAAAAAAGTATTTCTATATTTAATTATACGGATGGAACCACACGATCGAGGCTTCTCGTCTTCGTCTGCCGCCGCACCAGACAGCGCTTTAAATTCTTCGCAACGCCGCCGGAAACCCTCGCCGCCTTTGGATGCTCCACAATGGCCTCCACCTGCTTCAAGATCGCCGCTCCTGCCAAGAACTCTGCCTTCCAGGAATTCGCCCCTCCTCGCTCCGCCTTTGGGTGGCTCAGTCCCAGACTCTCCTTCAGCCGCAAAGACGCTGATCCATCTATCTCCGCCGATAATGTGGCGGTAAGCTCGGAATTAGCGCTTGATTTCGAGTTCCGTCTAGAGGATCCCGTCACGATGCTTCCCGCTGACGAGCTCTTCTCCGATGGGAAGCTAGTTCCCCTTCAGATCTCGGCGGTGCGGCCCCATGTCGAGTCGTTTGAGGCGATCCGATCTCCGGATGCGGAGCGGCCTCGTCGGGTGACTGATGTCCTTGGACCCGAGCTCTGTAGGCAGTCGCCTAAGGCGCCGAGGTGTTCGAGCCGGTGGAGGGAGCTATTTGGCCTCAAGAAGCCGAATAGCTCTATTGCGGACATTGAAAAAGCGGTGCCGGCGGACCCTTCTAGGAGTCTTAGCACCAGATCTCTCCTCCATCACCATCCGAAGCCTTCCGTGGTCGAATCCTCCATCTCCACACCGCTTCTCCGCGATTCGGACACGGAAACGGTCCCCATTTTCTCCCGCCGCTCACTCTCCTCGTCGTCCTCCTCCTCAGGAGCCGACCACGACGAGTTTCCTCGGCTCTCCCTCGACTTTGAAAAGCCAGTTCGCGGCCGGATTTCTCTAGCCAGGGCCACGCCCCGAGTGCGAGTCTGCCGGACAAGGAGCGCCAGCGTAGAAAAACACCATGCGGAAAGAACTCGCCGAAGTCCGATAAGGCGTCGGGCAGAGGAGGCACATCCGTCAATGGGAGTTTCGGTGGATAGCCCGCGGATGAATGCATCTGGGAAGGTAATCTTCCAGGGGCTGGAAAGGAGCTCGAGCAGCCCAGGTAACTTTCCCGCAGCCGGCGTCCGTGGTCATCACTTCCGGGCAAAGCCCTTCAGGGCGATGGAGAGGTCGTACTCGGTCAACGTCCAAGTCGCGCCTGTGCTCAACGTTATCCCGGTTGGCTCTCTCCGAGTCTGCTCGTCCAGGTCGGGTTCCTTCTTCGGCTTCGGGCAGCTCTTCACCCCCCACAGGAAAGCGAAGGACGTCTCCGCCTCGAGGTGGAATCCTCACAGCAGAAGCCATGCCATCGACAAAACCTGAACTGAACCGAACTCAAGATAACCAAAAGGAAACTTTTTTTTCTTTAAGCTAAAGAGTTGATTCTGCCTCAGTTGTTCAAATCTAGCCATGTATAACTTCAGATCTGCTGTTAATCCTTCAACTTAATCGTTCAAGTTTTGATCTTCGACCTAGTTCCGGTACGTTCTCCTCTTTGTGCAATTCTTTCAACATTTTTTTTACTAAGGCATACTTGTTGCTACTGTTTCCATGTGACGATGTTCATTGTCCAGATTGCCGTGCGGGCACACTACATTCCATGGTATATCTTTCCCCACATTGATCCCTAACTAGAAGATATTACTTTTTTTTTTTGTTGGAATAAATAGATGAGGTGCATGGATAGGCATTAAGAATTTGGAGCCAAAGTTATATTCATGCTGTAGTGGGTCTTGTTCTCAGTAGTTGGAGCACCTATAAGCAGGCTTTTCAGTGACAGACCTAACCTTGCTTCTAGGTGCAGAGATTCCCTTTTCCACTTATCTTATTTTTTCTTCACTTGGCCTCTTCCCCGGGAGAAATAGTAACAAGGAGGCAAAGTGATGCTACCATGAGCTAAGTAGTGTTCTAACGTCTTGTTATTTGAACTTGGACTGTCCCTTGGAATATTTAGAATTGCTCAGTTTTGGAGAACCGAGCTGTTGGAAACTTACACTTCCTATTCCCTATGATAGTTCTTATTCCATGTTCATCTTTTATGTCCCTTTATACCAAATACTAGGCACTTAATTCTTGTACTGTATTCGTATGCATTGAGAGGTCAAGACATTTTGAGCGGTATTTTTGGTTGAAGGTCTGAGCCACAACAGCTTTTCTAATACTTCGTGTTGAAGATGGGTGAAGTTCATTCAATTTTGAATTTCTAAGTCTTTTGATATAGAGAAACACTCTAAGTCTATCGGTATGATGAACGTCCTGGGCTTTTTCATGCTTCTCCATGTGGGACTGATGGTCATGAAGCTCCATCGTTTCAGAATATAGCTTCATGTTCATTTTGTCCCGAAGCTTAGTTTGGTTCATCTAGTTATGATGCCAAGTTGATGCTAAGTGGACGTCACTCACTACAAAAAAAATCATGCAAATAACAACGGAATCCTTGACTGAATATAAGTCAATCAGTAATTATCAACTGATTTTAATTCAGTTGGAACTTGGAAACATACCAATTGAATTTTATTCAGTTGGAGATTCCCGGCTGAATGATCATTTCAGTCGGTAATTATCGACTGAATTTAATTCAATCGACAATCTCCGACTGCAATTATTATTCAGTCGGCAAATCGGGTCCTTTGAGTTTACGGTTTTAGGGATTCACAGGTTTGTGGGTTTATAGTTTACCAACAGAATTTGAATTCCGTCGATAAATACCGACAGAATTTGACAGGTTTTGGGGATTATAATTTATCGACGGAATTCAAAGTTCGTCGGTAATTACCGATGGAATTTGAATTTCGTCGGTAAATGTGATTAGAAATTAGGGCACACGATCTCCCTCTCCTCTCTCCGCAAACTTTTTCGGCGATCTCCTCTCCTCTCGCGTCCTCGACAATCAGCAGCCTCGTGCCCTCTCCCGTTCTCGGCGATCGGCAACCAACGACTCAAGTATGCTCCTCTCCTCCTCCCTCGTCTCTTCCATTTCACACGCACGTCGGCTGTCGCAGGGCCTGTTCATGTTGGCCGCAGGGGGTTGCTCGCGGCCTGCTCACGGCTGGCCGTAGGGGCTTGCACGCGGCTGGCCGCAGGGGCTTGCTCGCGGTTGGCCGCAGGGGCCTGCTCGTGGCTGGCCGAAGGGGCCTGCTCGTGGCCTATGCCGGCTACCGCAGGAATCAACCCATGGCCACGACTGACCACCCACTCGATGGAGGCGCCTTGGACCCCTGTTGGAGGCGCTCTAGACCCTCGAAATCAGATTTTCAGAGGCTATTTAAAGGCCCATGGAATTAGGAATTCAATAACAACTCAAGCAATCAATTCTGTAGTACTTCCTAGCAACTAGTGAGCATTTTAAGTGTGTAAAAGGCTTCTTCGCCTTCAGCAAAGGAGTTTTCTTATTGCGCTTTTCTTACTGCCCTAGATTAACAACTCTCTTGGTTGTAACCAGGTTAAATTCTGTCTCCTTTTATTTCTGCTATTACTTTTATTATAGTTGCTTTACTTTTGAGTTGAAAGATCCGAGGAGGGTATCGTTTTAATTTTTTTTAGAAGCAATTCACCCCCTCTTGTCGGCCTCCGCTGCACCTACAATTAGTATCAGAGTTAGACCGCCTCAGAATGACTAACCGCCGACTGAAGCACAACGATCAAGACGATGGTCAGAGCAAATATTCATCCTCCAAAGTTCGACGGGGATTTCGCTACATGGAAGCGAAAAATGGAGGTATTTTTTAAAACTAAATTTGATATACTTTTAATAATGAAATATGTATATGCAACGCCGAAAGATAAAGAAGAAAACACGTGGAGCAAGAAGGAGCAAGCCGATTTTGTCACCAACAGAAAGGCTGAGTTCCACTTGCTCAACGTTCTGCCACCTCAGGAGGTAAATCGGATCGGAAGCTACGACTCTGCGAAAGATCTCTGGGAAAAATTCCTGGAGCTTCACGAAGGTACCACCGAAGTGAAGCGAGCGAGGCGCGACATTCTCCAGACCAGTTGATGAACCTCTAGATGAACCAAGGCGAGAAGGTACCGCAACTCCAAGCGAGGATTAAAGAACTGATCACGCAATTAAGCAACATTGGAGAAGAAGTAACGAACCGGGACTCGATCCGATACGCGCTCAACGCCTTCCCAAGAACTCAAGAATGGACATCCTTAGTAGATGCGTACTACATCTCTAAGGACTTCGAGGTAAGTACTCTAGAATAATTATTTTCAACTTTTGAACTTCACGAATCTCAAATTGCAGAGCCCATTAGAGTAGAAAAGACTAGTCAGAACATTGCTTTGAAGGCAAGAGCAAACGGTTCTGACTCCGAAGCCTCGATCAACGAAAACGAGGCTGCATTAATGGTAAGACAATTTATTAAGTTTTTTAAATCTAACAAATTTAGATCGCAGAAGCATGAGCGAAAAAGGAGAAAGATTCGTTGCTACAACTGCAACGAAGAAGGGCACATCAAGGATGATTGCCCGAAATTAAAGAGCAAGCAGAAAGAAAAGGTCAAGTACAAGACGCCAGAATCCTCCAGGCACAAGAACCTGAAGGTCACTTGGTCAGATTCGTCGTCTTCCGAATCAGACATCGAAGCCTTTTCGGGGTTAGCTCTACTAGCTAACCATTAGCTAGAAGAAGAGTCAAGCTCAGATATGAGCATCGATGAAGGGGGAGGAACATCAGAAGAGGAAAGCTGCAGTGAAGGGGGAGCCTCACCGAGTCAGGTAAGTCAGGTACGCAATCTAACCCCGACTCAGTCTTTTCGCTTTATGAAGTCTCTTTCTAAAGACTTATTCAAATTAGAAAAAGAAAATGCTGGATTAAAATTGAACCTAGCAAAAGCATGGTCGTTAGAAACGTATGATCATCTAAAATCAGAAAATGATAAATTAAAATTAGAAATTGAAAAATTGAAATCTGATGCATGTTTAAAAACAAATAAATTTCCAAACTCAAAATTAAAAATTTATGGAAAATTGAATTGGTACATTAGAAACCATCAGGGTCAACTTAAAAGAGTACCTAAGAACTATGTACCCCCGAAATTTTTGAATAACCCTGTAGGAAGGAACCTCTATTGGGTTCCAAAATCTGTGCTAAATTAATTTATTTAAAAGCTTACAGTAAGAAAATTAAACTTTGAATTTCTTTATGGAAGCTTTGTCAAAGGAAGTGGTTGTTGCTCCAATAACCAAGAAGGCCTAGTGCCTCGTCACAACCTGGAAGCTGAAATATCGAAATGAATATGTTTAATTAACTTTCTGATAAAAGCATTAAAATTAGAATTAAATAATGCTTTGAAAAGTTTTTAAACATTTCCTTAGAAATTCATTTTTATTATCTAGAAAAATGTCACTTGAAAATTTTGCTTAGAATTTTTTTTTTCAATTCTGAAAATCAATTTTTTGACTTAGAAATTATTTTGAAAAAAAAATCCAAACAAATCATTTTAGTTAGAATTCTTTTGTCACTTAGAAATTTTATTTAGAATTTTTTTTACTTAGAAATTCTTTTTTTTTATTTTCTATTTTTTTAAAAAAAATTCTATAAATTCAGTCTACTTAGACATTTTTCCATCTTAAATTAGAAATTTTTTCTAACTTAAATTTTTTTTTCTGCTACCCCGTTTTTGCTGTAATCAAAGGGGGAGAGGAAGGTACAAGTTTAAGAAGTACATGTTTAGGGGGAGAGAGTTCTTTTTAAAAACAAAAAATTTAATTAAAAATATTTTTTCTGATTAACTCTTACTTTAGTAGTTGCAATTTAATTTATTGCAAACTAATGCTTAATATGTTAGTTTGGTAATTTTCTTTTAAAATTACTTTTCTGTCTATTTTAACCCTAACTTAAACTTGGGTTGATGCACATCAAAAAGGGGGAGATTATTGGTCCCCGTAGGTGTTTTGATGTGATCAACCAAGTTGGTTAGGTCCTGCTTTGTTTGATCCCTATGTCTGAGTGTGCAGGAGCTTAGGAGCGCAGGAAGTCGAGCGGAAGACGCAGCTAGCGAGAAGGACGACACGGGAAGGGAGCCGATAGGCTCGGTGCGTCCGAAGGACGAGAGAGCTGCGGAAGAGTACTCCGGTGGACGAGAAGAATGTGCGCGGCGTTCGAGGGACGAGAAGCCGGACGAAAGCTTGCTCGAGGAGAAGGCCGGAAATTGGGTTCGGGTGAGCCCTATTTCTGTTGGCCGGAATCACCCAAAATAACGAGACTTCGGAAGACGAAGCAAAGAAGCAACCAAGTTGGAAAAGCTGCCAGCCAACTTGGAGGCACCTCCATCTGGCTTGGAGGCGCCTCCGGCTTGAGGGCGCCTTCAACCCCTGTTGAAGGCGCCTCGGACTTAACAGATTTGAACGTTAAGCTTTTGGATAAAGTTTTATCCACCCACTCGATGGAGGTGCCTTGGACTCCTGTTAGAGGCACCCTGGACCCTCGAGATCAGATTTCCAGAGGTTATTTAAAGGCCCCTGGAACTAGGAATTCAATAACAACTCAAGCAATCAATTTTGTAGTACTTCCTAGCAACTAGTGAGCATTTTAAGTGTGTAAAAGGCTTCTCCGCCTTCAGCAAAGGAGTTTTCTTACTGCCCTGGATTAACAATCCTCTTGGTTGTAACCAGGTTAAATTCTGTCTCCTTTTATTTCTGTTATTACTTTTATTATAGTTGCTTTACTTTTGAGTTGAAAGATCCGAGGAGGGTATCGTTTTAATTTTTTTCAGAAACAATTCATCCCCCTCTTGCCGGCCTCCACTACACCTACAATATCAACACTTGAATATCAGCAACTATATGAAATGTTAAAGGCTAGTAAAAGAGAAGTGTGGAAGACATTCCTTTTAGTCATTCTCAACTATTAACTACTGCAAAGTTATTGAATATGAAAGCAGAACATCATTTTTCTGAAAGATGTTACAATGACATATGTTAATTGATGTCAAAGTTGCTCCCTGCTGATAACATAATGACTGATAGCTTCTATGAAACAAAGAAATTGATCAGAAGTTTAGGTTTGCCTGTAGAAAAGATTGATTGTTGTATAGATAATTGAATGATATTTTGGAATGAAGATAGCGATTTAAACGAATGCAAAATCTGTACTCACCTTCGTTTTAAGCATCGTACTCGCATACCAAGGAGAAGAAGAAAAATATTACTTGGAAAGTAATATATTATTTTCTGTTAACTGCTAGACTTCAACGCTTATATGCATCTGCCACTACAGCTTGCCACATGATGTGACATCATGAGCATGAGCATGAGCACGAAGGAGGTATAATATGTCATCCCTATGATTCTCTTGCATGAAAACATCTTGATACTGTATTTCCCTCCTTTGCAATGGAATCATGTAATGTGAGATTGAGACTTTCTACAGATGGATTTCAACTATTTGGTCAGTCGGGATAGCAATATTCATCTTGGCCAGTCATATTAACACCGTACAATTTATCGTCATGAATGTGCATGAAAGATGAATTTATGTTCCTTACCATACTTATTCCTAGTCCAACCAATCCCAAAGATAAGATAGATATTTTCTTGTAACATCTGATTATCAAGCTGAATGAATTATGAAATGTAGGATCAGTGACTTATGATATTGCAAGTAAAATTAATTTTACATTGCATGTTGCCTTATTATGAACGATCAATGATTTTTCAGCATACTCATTGTTGTCGGGATGGAGCACAGCTGGTAAATTAGCATGCCCACATTGCATGACAGAGTCCGATGCATTTTCATTACCTTGCAATGGAAAGTATCTTGATTTGACAATCATCGTAAAATTTTATTAGTTGATCACCCATTTAGGCAAAATAAGAAAAATTTTCTAAAGAATGTTGTAGTCAGAAAACCTCCCCCAATAGTCCATGTTTCAAGTGAAGAAATCAATGAACAAATATATAGTTATGGATTTCTCTCAGTATTTCAGCCTAATTCTGATGAGATAAATAAATATCTTGTTAGGATGTGCAAGTGTGATTGGAAGGAGCATTTTCTGGGAGCTGCCTTATTAGAAGTATCTACTCATTCGACATAATATAGATGTGATGCATGTTGAGAAAAATTTCTTTAATAATATCTTCAACACTGTGATGAATATGCCTAGAAGAACTAAGGACACTGTAAAATCACATGAGAAATTAAAATAACTAGTAAATATACCAGAGTTGCATCAGAATGAAGCAACCAATAAGTTTCCAAAAGCTTGTTATACATTGGACAAAAATAGTAAACAAGATTTATGTAGTTGGTTAAAAGAAATCAAATTCCCAGATGGATATGCTTTGAATATGGCTCAATATGAACAAGTTAAAGATGTTTAGAATGAAGAATCATGACTGCCATGTGTTCATGCAAAGACTTATTCCAATAGTTTTTCATGATTTACTTCCCAATAATGTTTGGCAAGCACTTACGGAGTTGAGTCTATTTTTCAAAGATTTGACAGCGAGATGTAATTTGACGGTCGATATGCTTTGGCTAGGAGCAGACATTCCTCTTATACTTTGTAAGCTGGAGTGCATATTTCCACCTAGTTTTTTTGATTCAATGGAACATCTACGAAGAGAAGAAGATCTAGTGAATGAAGCCTCGTTCAACCATAGATATGCCAAACACCATCACTGCTCAAAACCATGATGCATTTCAGAATGACGAAGTATAGAGACATTCAGTTGATTCACAATTCGAATCTACATCATAATTACTTATAGATGTTACTGTCACTTACGAGGAGATAGATGATTGAGAGACATCCAGCAGTTAGGGATGGCAATGGGGCGGGTCTGGGGCGGGTTTGACCAATCCCAAGACCCGCCCCGCCAATCAAAATTTAGACCCGGACCCGGACCCGCCCCGCCTATTTTTTAGACCCGCCCCGCCCCGACCCACCCGCAAAACCCAACGGGTCTAACCCGTTGGACCCGCCAACCCACCATACATCACAAAAAAAAATAATAATACATATTTAAAGGAAGAACAATTAGAAACCAAAACAAACAAACAAAAATATTCATTACAATACTCAAGTTTGCAACCAAAAATAAAAAAAAATCTATTGGGCAATGTCTGAGTGGTCAGCAATATGCTCCTCATGGTCATCTTCTTCTTCCTCGTCAAGCATGGTTGGACAATTTGATAAATCACTGGCAGTTGAAGTACCTACAAGAATAAATAAAAAAACGGTATAAATTTTGTTATACATAATATTATAAAATATAATAAAAAATAGTACTTTTCATATCATTCCACAACCAACGACGAGCACACATCAATGCCTCCAAAGTATCTGGATGAAGCCTACTACGATGAGGACTGACCAATCTTCCACTATCACTAAAAGCAGACTCAGATGCAACTGTTGAAACAGGGATGGCTAAAATATCTCTTGCCATTTTTAGTAAGTTAGGATATTTAACTCCATTTGTCTTCCACCAACTTAGGATGTCAAAATTTTCAGCTCTTGGCAAAACACTTTCTCCTAAATATGTATCCAACTCCGAAGTTTTGGAAACCAAAGTAATAGGATCTGAACTAGCCACAAATTGGTCATACTTATGTGAAGTGGCACTCACACGACCAGAAGCACAAGATGATGACATATTTCCCACAGCCACTGAACTTCTTGCACTCAAGCTATTTTCCCTAGTTTCAGTCCTTGATTGGTAATCCAATAATAAATCATAACAATTTTGACGAATCTCATCTACCTTAAATTGTGATCTTTCACCATAGATCTGTGAAAAGTAAAATTCAACCAATTTCATTTTGTACCTAGGATCTAGAACAGCAGCAACCCGCATCATAATATGGCAAGAATCCCAATATTTTTCATACTTTCCTAACATCTTTTCTGTCATACATTGGATCATGATCTTTGGACTATTCATCCACTCATCTAATTGTAATTTGATATCACATATATTTGGAAAATAAAAATTAGACGTGGGGTAAAGTGTACCAGAGAACATCTCAGTCACCTCATAAAATATTTTCAACTTATCGCAAATTTCAATTGCATGCTCCCAATCTTCATCGGTTGGAACATTCTTATACTGTTTCTCTCGACATTTAAGTCGTGGAAACACATCTCGATAAATTATTGCAGTTTCTAACATCAAAAAAGTAGAATTCCATCGAGTTTTGCAATCGAGAGATAATTTTTTAGTACAATCAATTTGCAATTGACGCACAGTATCTTCAAACTTTTCTACTCTTGAAGGTGAAGCAGTCCAAAATATGATACTATCCCGTATTTTCTCAATTCCATCACTTATAATTTCCAATCCATCTTTGACAATCAAGTTCAAGATATGAGCACAACAACGCATATGAAGTACCTTTCCATTTAGTGTCAAATCTTTCCTTGGGAGCTTCTCTAAAAGAAGACGAAGCATGGCATCATTGGTCGTGCAATTATCAACTGTGATTGTTGACACTTTGCGATCAATATTCCAATCCAAAAAGCACTCAACAAGCTTATCAGCTAGAATCTCAGCTGTATGTGGCGCCGGAATATATATAAACCTGTAAAAAAATTAAATATCATAAATTATTTTCTTGTTTCATATATAAATTCTTAAATACAATTACCTAGAAATAAAATTGAACATACCTCAAGATAACACTTTGTAGTGTCCATGAATCATCAATAAAGTGCCCAGTAACTGCCATGAAACCTTTTTTAGTATTGTTTGATGTCCACATGTCAGTTGTGATTGCAATTCGACACTTAATCTTGCCCAACAATTTGTAGCACTTAGACTTCTCTTCATTGTAAATCTTTAAAATATCACTTTTCAAGGTATTTCTTGATATCATCTTAAAACAAGGTTGGAGGCTACTAATAAAATCTCGAAACCCCTCATGATCAACAATACCAAGTGCATAATCATGCAAAATGACCATCACAGCAAGCTTATATCTTGAATCCTCTTGGCTGAAAATATGGGTAGTCAAGTCCTGACTTCCACAAGTTTTCTTACTTGCCATGAGACTTTGTCGGATATCCATTTTTCTGGGGCGTTTTTTACAAGTCTTCTCATAATGTTTTAACAAATGTGTAGTTCCATGGCTTGCTGGAGCTTTGAGACGGGCTTTGCAATAGTTACACACTACGAATTGAATATTTTCGACCATCACTCTCTCAAAGTGGTTCCAAGCCTCTGAAGTGTACTTCCTCTTGCCACTACATTTAGAAATACCATCAACTCTCAAATCATTACCACCACCATCATTCTCAGAAGTGATTTCCAATACATTATTATTTTCTTGAAGATTTATAGATGCTTCTTCAGATTCCATCTACAAATAAATAAACAAAGAATTATAAAAAAAAACTTCCTAAACAGATGATTAAAGAATGAAAAAAAACAAATAAACAAAGAATTATAAAAAAACTCCCTAAACAGATGATTACAGAATGAAAAAAGTAAGTACACGAGAAACGTTTAAAAAACTCAACCCTTTAATTAATTTTGTCCCTTGTTCTTGAAAAATAATATATTAAAACACCATAAACAAGAAAGTGAAGTACTTACTTCTGCGGTTTACCCCAATAGTTTCCAAAACAAATCCCTAAAATTGCCCCTCAAAGTTCCAACTCCAGTTTCATCACAAGATCTTCCCCTACCAATTGCAAACACTCGACTTTAGCATGTCGATTCCCTCATTTCCTTGTCAAAGACTCAAAGATGTATATTTGTGGGTGAGAGGAGTAGGGAACGACCAAGAGACTCCAAGACAAAGAGGTGAGGCGGCTGTGGCATGTGGGAATGGCTGAATGGGAAAGGTTGGAACAAATAAAAAATTAGGGCATTTAAGGTATTATAGTTATTATATATTTTACATAATATGAAAAGGAAACTGATCCCCGTTATATGGGTTGACAACACATATAATTTATAGGATGGGAAATAGGAAAGTATCAATTTATAGGCTGAATCCGATTGTGGAAGGATGGGAAATAGGAAAGTATTTATAAATAATTCATTATTTTTAAATGTAATGATTAAATTTTTTGAAGCTCGAATCTTCACCACTCACCATCAATATTTGTATGCGTAATTTCTCCATGTAAATAATTCTATGTACTAAAAAATTATATTATAAATAATAAGTATTAATATACGGGGCGGGTTCGGGGCGGGATTGATCAATCCCAGGACCCGCCCCGGACCCGTCCCTAGACCCGTTGACCGGGTCCTAACCCGCCCCGTAACCCATTTGACCGGGTTTAGACCCGGCCCAAACGGGGTGGGTTTAACACGGGGCCGGGTTTGAACCCGACCCATTGCCATTCCTACCAGCAGTGAAGATCTTGTTGAACTAACAGAGTCTAGCGATAACGACTTAGAAACTGTAATGTTGAGTAGAAATGCTTCCAGAGTCTAACATTGATTAAATTTTAGCATTATTGTTCATCAAGTAAATTGTGCTTCAATCATATTTTATTGCTTAATTATCATTTAGTAAATTGTATTATGATGTACTGCAATGTTATTTTGTAGATATTATATATATCATGGCAGACCATCCAACACCACTCTGTGGATCTACAGTGCTTAGGGTTGTTGGAGAGTCATAAGTATTTTTTTATTATTCGTAATTCAAATTCTTTATTTATATAACATATATCTTATTTCTTAATATTTTTTATGTGCATGTTTACTCCTGATGGTCATCGAGTAGCGACATATATTAACAGAAAATTTAAAGAGTCTGTATTTCTGGTACTATATGGAGACATGTAGACCAGGAGACCAAAGGTTTTTATTATAATAAATTTATGGTAAGTAAATTGAATATGTATGATATATTTATCCTTTAATATACTAAATTTTTAATTTTTAATTGTAGAAAAAATATACGTAGGAGGATGGACACGAGGCAGAATTTGCAACAATATGGAATATTTATTGTGTCAAATTGTATAAAGATCTCTTATATTATATGAGAAAGGATGACACAAGACCAACTTATGTATCCGACGAGATATGGAGTGCATGGATGACCACTTGGTCTGCAGATATATGGCAGACAAAGGCTCTAAAAGCTTGAGAAAATAGGAATACAGAGCCAGGTGGCCTGAGTACCGGATCCGCTCAGCATATATCAAGATCTCGATCCATTATTGAGTACGCTATGGATCTGGTGAGTGTAATTTAAAGCTATATAAATCAATTTTTTATTTATTAACAAACTTGCATAATTTTGGCCCAACTTATTTGTGTATGCAGGAGCGTTCTTTAGAAAGACAACTCACTTGCTTGGAGATCTTTCTCAAGACTCACCAGAGAAAGGATAACATATATGTTGATGCTCGATCCAAGAATATTGGAATTTGAATTATTAATTTTATTATATTTAATCATGAATAATGATTAATTAGCTTTAGTAATTATGTATAAGCTATAAATCGTATATTTTTTTCTATACTGGAGGAAATGATAAGTAGGATAGCTTAAGCATCTCAACCACCAGTAGAGAGAGGGGAGTCATAGGATATATTCACCCAATAAATAAATAATATTTATTATGATGTTGTGGGTGGAAGGACAAAGAACTCCTTCCTTTACGACCTTGGCTCCTAGGCCAAAGTGATATTTGATCATTTGAGGAATCTTAGGGGCCGTGCTAGTTCCTCTTCTTCTTCTTCTTCTTCTTCTTCTTCTTCTAAGGTGGAGTCATTACAAAAAGAAAAGCAAGAATTGAAGACTCAAATGACTACGATGGATCAGAGGTGGGAGGAGAGGTGGGCTGCTTAGGAGCAGACATTGGTCCAGATGCGAGCAATCATTGCTAGATTAGATCCGTCACCGCAACTCCCGTCACAACATGATATTGAGTCACAGGAGACTCGACATTCATTAGACCCTGCTAATGATTAGATTTTTTTATGTATGTTCAACTACAACTTGATTTTTTTTTATTTATCATACATAAATTAAGCAAAATCTATTTATTCTATTTGGATATTATTAGATATTTTTCTACAATTGTATTACATTTTTCAGGAGTTCATATTGATACATTCACCATCATCATCATCATCATCATTGAATATCCAAAATATAATCCAGGTACTTTTTTACATGTAAAATTGGTTATATATTACAATTTTTGAGTTATATATTGCATTTGCATTGATTCATTCTGATCATAATCTCTTGTATTTGACTTTTACAGGATTATATTTGGATATATGTAGGAGATGTATCATGGTAAGTATTTTGGATATTTTGTATTTGCCTTTTACTTGCCATTCACTCTTGGATAGTTATGATTATGAGTATTTTGTATTTGGATAGTTATGCTTTGTTTTGTACTGAATTTTGGAGATTTGGACCGTTATGATTATATTTTGTATATGAATTTTGGATAGTTTGTATATTTTGAGCATTGTATTTGTGAGTATATTGTATGGATTGTGATTTATGTGTGGATTGTATTAGTCTTGTCATCGTTTGTGATGATTTTTATTGATATGAAAATTGTATATAGGATACATTGTAAATAAAAGGGGGGGGTTTAAAATTTTTTATTAAATTTTACCGATGGAAATATGATTCCGTCGGTGATTTCCGACGGAAAACACCATTCTGTCGGTAAAATATCGAGTTGACATAGTAAACTTTCGATATAATACCGACGGAATCGTTAATTCCGTCGGTAATTACCGATGGAATTAACGATTCCGTCGGTGATTAACGATTCCGTCAGTGAATCGTCGGTAAATGACCGACGGAATCACTAATTTCATTGGTAAATTTCGTTATCCTACGTTTGCTCTATAACGACGGGGTAGTTGTTCTGTCATTAAATTGTTACCGGCAGAATATAATATTCCGTCGGTAAATACTAACAGAATATCATTTCCGTCGATAAATTGCACTGTCGATGTAATTACTTTCGATATTGCAAATTTTGTCGTTATTCCGTCAGTAATCCCAATTACCGACGGAAGATTCAGTCGTTATTCGTTATTATTTTTGTAGTGATTTCATGCCAAGATAATTAGTCATTTTGGGAAGGGACACTAGAGAGATCTCATGGATTACCATTCTTGTTTATTCAACTCTGAGCATCTTAACTTGGAGGACTCCAGTCATTATCACCCCTAGTTTAGACTATAAGGGTGTGTTTGGTTCAAGTTATCATACATAACCTTGGTTATGTAATTATTAGATATAACCAAAGTTATGAGGAATAAATTATAACTTAATGTTGTTTGGTTTAACCTTTGGAATACACTAACTTCACTATAATCTGTAGGACAATTGCGGTCGGCTGGAAGGGGGTTATTGGATAGTCCTGTAGAATAAAAACAAAAACAACCTTCCTCGAACTCTTTAAGCTAACACTTGCATAAATAGATTAAGCAGTAAATTAAAAAGCATAAAATAAGAGGCACGAGTGTTTACTTGGTTACAACCGATGTGGTTGTTAATCCAACGAAGATTAAGTCCAATATCAATCTCCTTCAGGCGGAGAAGCCTCTTACAGCGTTGATGTATAAAAAGAAAGAAGCTCAACTAAAACTCTAAAGTGCACAAGCGTTGGATTTACAGTTCTGAGTTCGTTAAAAAGCTTTTGGACCAAGACTATATTTATAGTCTTGGTCGGGGCGCCCCGAAGGGGTTCCGGGCGCCCTGGGGAGGATAAACTTTATCCCCCAACGATCAGATCGAGTCAAATCTCGATCCTGGTCAAAAGTCTGGTCCGGGCGCCCGGAAGGGTTCCGGGCGCCCCGGACTGCTCCGGGTGCCTCGGAGCCCAAAGTCAGCAGATGATGACTTTTTCGTCCGGGACCTCTTCTCTGGTTCAGTCCCACCTCGGTCCGATTCTTCTCCTCTAGATCCGCTCGCTTGGGTGATCTCTGCCATTCGGAAAAGGGCTCACCCGAACCCAAGTTCCGGTCTTCTCGAGCAGGCTTCCCTCGTGCTTCTCGTCCCTCGGAATCGCCGCGTGTTTCCTTCTCGTCCACCAGCGTACTCATCCGCAGTCTTCGTCCCTCGGTCGTACCCCGTGCCGACCTTCATGCTAGCTGCGTCTCTTGCTCCCCGAGCAATCTTCCGCTCCGACTTTTGTCCCTCGGAACCACCGCACGCTTCCTTCTCGTCCGCCGATGTATTCTTCCGCAGCACCTCGTCCCTCGGACGCACCGCGTGCCGTCCTTCTCGCTAGCTGTGTCTTCCGCTCGAGTACCTGTGCTCCTAAGCTCCTGCACACTTAGACAAAAGGTTAAAACAACACAGGACCTAACTTAACTTGTTGATCACACCAAAACAACCTTGGGGTTCCAACAATCTCCCCCTTTTTGGTGTGATCAACCCAAGTTAAGCTAGAGTTAAAATAGATATTAAATAAAATTAAGTAAATTACTTAATTTACAATTTAAGTGCAAAAAGATATAAAAGATAAAAAAATTAAATCTATCTACCCCCCTAGACTTATACTTTCCCTTCTTCCCCTTTGATCACAAAAAAAATGGGGTTTCAAGAAAAACAATCTAAGGGTTAAAGACTTAGAAAAAAAATATTTCAAAAAAAATATTTCTAATTCAAGGAAAATTTCTAGGTAAAACAAATTTCCAAGTCATTAAGACCTTTTTTAGTAAATTTTGAGAACTTTGAAAATTTTACAATAATTTTCTTAACAGCAATCTCAAAATATCAGAGAAAATTTCTAAGTTAAGAATAACTTTTGGAAAATTTTTAAGTTTTCACCATAAAATTTTTTTCTAAGCCCAAAACTTTATGCAAGAAAATTTAAGAAAATTGATAATATTAAAAAAAAATTCTATGCATTTATTTATTTATTTATTTATTTTATTCTAATACTTTTATCAGAAAGTTTTAAATTTCCATTTCAATATATCATAACTTCTTAAATCACACTTTTTTAGATTTAAAGTAAATAATATTAAACATGCAGAAAATTCTTTTGACGAAATATTTGGTAAAAGATCTTTCAAACATGTTTCAAGTATTTTGTAACTTGCAAGACTCTTTTGACAATACTTTTATTTGGCAACATTCTTTCAGCAAAATAATAGGTAAAAAATCTTTCGACAATTTTTTTGTTTTACAAGATTCGTTTGACAAAAGATTTTTTAATCTGAAAATTTTTTCCGACGATATAAAAAATTCTTTCGGCAATGTGCAAGATTCGTTCGAAAAAATATTTTGTAGTTTGCAGGAATTTTTTAACAAAAATTCTAATTTGTAGGAGTCTATTTATAATAGATTTCTTAATCTAAAAAACTTTTTCGAAGATTCAATTTCTTATTCGAAAAAATCTTCAGGCAATTTTTCGATTGATTGAACCAATTGATCAGAAGTTCGAGTCTATACCTGACTTACCTTTTCAATAGTTGATTCTCCCCCTGTCGAGTTGCTTTCTTTTGAAGTCTCTCCCCCTTCATCGTTGCTCATCCGAGATGGACTTTCTGTGGCTTCGGGATGGAATTCGACCATTGAGTTTGTTGGGGTTGTCTCGGTAATTTCTTCCGTCTCGGATTCTTCTGATGACGGCTCGATGTCTATTGAGGAGACGGCTTCAACCGGTTCTTCGTAGAGCTTTAAGAACTTTTCCCAAAGTTCTTTCGCGCTTTTGTACTCTCCGACTCTGTCGAAATCTTTAGTTGGTATTGCGCTTAGAATGTGAAACTCTGCCCGAGCATTTGCCATGGACTCGTCACGTTGCTTCTCGTTCCTGAGGCGTATGTCGATTTTTTCTCCATTCGTGTTCTTCGGTGCTTCATAACCTATTTTCATTATTAGAAAAATACCAATATCTGAGTTTAGGTATACCTCCATTCTTTGCCTCCAAGAATCAAACTCCCCCTCGAACGCTGGTGGGTAGACGCTAGCTTCGACCATCGTTGCTTCGTTTGGCGGTTAGTCCTTCTGAAGCGTCTTGGCTCTGATACCACTTGTAGGACCGTTGCGGCCTGCTGGAAGGGGGTTGTTGGATAGTCCTGTAGAATAAAAACAAAAACAACCTTCCTCGAACTCTTTAAGCTAACACTTGCATAAATAGATTAAGCAGTAAATTAAAAAGCATAAAATAAGAGGCACGAGTGTTTACTTGGTTACAACCGATGTGGTTGTTAATCCAAGGAAGATTAAGCCCAATATCAATCTCCTTCAGGCGGAGAAGCCTCTTACAGCGTTGATTTACAAAAAGAAAGAAGCTCAACTAAAACTCTAAAGCGCACAAGCGTTGGATTTACAGTTCTGAGTTCGTTAAAAATCTTCTGGACCAAGGCTATATTTATAGCCTTGGTCGGGGCGCCTTGGGGGGATAAACTTTATCCCCCAACGATCAGATCGAGTCAAATCTCGATCCTGGTCAAAAGTCTGGTCCGGGCACCCGGAAGGGTTCCGAGCGCCCCGAATTGCTCCGGGCGCCCCGGAGCCCAAAGTTAACAGATGTTGACTTTTTCGTCCGGGACCTCTTCTCTGGTTCAGTCCTGCCTCGGTCCGGTTCTTCTCCTCCGGATCCGCTCACTTGGGTGATCTCTGTCATCCGAAAAAGGGCTCACCCGAACCCAAGTTCCGGTCTTCTCGAGCAGGCTTCCCTCCTGCTTCTCGTCCCTCGGAATCACCGCGTGTTTCCTTCTCATCCACCAGTGTACTCATCCGCAGTCTTCGTCCCTCGGTCCCGTGCCGACCTTCTCGCTAGCTGCGTCTCTTGCTCCCCGAGCAATCTTTCGCTCCGGCTTTCGTCCCTCGGAACCACCGCACGCTTCCTTCTCGTCCGCCGGTGTACTCTTCTGCAGCACCTCGTCCCTCGGACGCACCACGTGCCGTCCTTCTCGCTAGTTGCATCTTCCGCTCGAGTACTTGTGCTTCTAAGCTCCTGCACACTTAGACACAAGGTTAAAACAACACAGGACCTAACTTAACTTGTTAATCACACCAAAACAACCTTGGGGTTCCAACATAATCGTCCTTAACAAAAACTCTTCCACCACCATTATAGCCACCTACAAGGCGTCTAGGTCCCCCCAAGGAAGGGCTAAGCTTGCACTAAATTGAAAGGGTCTAAACCCATTGAGCAAATTGTTCCTTGTCCACCACAATATGATGCGGTGGTGGTGGCGGCGGTGGAAGAGGAGAGAGAGATTGGGGACGAAGTCGAGCCTCCGCTATAACAAATCTAAGTAGCCACAGTCGATGAAGGGCGAATGTAGATTAGGAATCGACATCTGGGTGTGCAACTCATCGATGTCAATGGTGACGATGTCCAAGGTGGTGCCAGGGTGATCGAAGGGTTTCCAAACTTCCTTCTATTGGGAATTGTGAGTTGTGAGGCGGGGGGAAGAGGGAGAAGCTTAAGATTGAGGTGGGAGACCCAAGAGGATGCACTTAGGATTCAAACTTGCTCGTCTAGGAGCAAGAAGGAGCCTCAGCGACCTTCACCGGAGGCGGGCGACAGAGCTCTTACTGCCCACGTAGCTCTTCGAATAAGAGTGGATTGGGCGAGTGGTCATAACATAAACGTATTTTTATCCAAAAGGACAAAAACCGAAGAATAGTTTTGGGATTTTTTTTGTTGACCATGAAATCATGTAAAACCTCACACTTCCAAGGTGATTACATTCAGGTTATATCCCTCATTTGCTGACATGGGCATGCTCCATTACCTGAGAATCACTCGTTATTTGAACCAAACAAGATTAAAGAATACAACCTTAGATAGATAATCGAAGTTAACAACAATAACTTTCAACCAAGCATGCCCTAAGTGTGTGTCTACTTTAGTGGAGAAAGAGGGACAATAAAGCACCATTGGTTGGGAAGAGAGGAAAACATGGATAGAAAAGTATCTATTTGAAGCTTCACAAACAAGGATCTACTAGAACATTAATCATTGGCAGCATGAGATTCATGTGGCCAACATAGATTTAAGTTGCATGGCATTATTGTTTATCTCATATTTCTATTCAAAATAGGGCAGGATTTGGTTGATCATGTTGGGTGCTACTTGGAATTCCGTTCTGTTTCCCCTGTATAAAAATTTGTACAAGTACAGAACTTTTACTAGCAACCCATGTGTTCTTTCAAAAGTTAAACTTGGATTGCAAATGAAACTTAACATTATTAATCCAAGTTTAACTCATGTGTTCTTCAGAAGTTAAACTATATTACAGAAGTTGATTAAATATCTATTTCAAGGATTGACTTCCAGGTCATTGGCGAGGCACTCGACATTCTTGGTTATGAGATCATCCACCACTTCCTAGACAAAATCTTTCAAAGAAATTGAATATTTAAACTTCTTACAGTAAACCTTAGTTTTAACTACAGAGAACTCAATTGAAGCACAAAATCGATAGCCTCTTGTGCTGGTATTTCAGGATCCATACAAAGAAAAACTAAACTAGTTTCGCTGCGGAATAAAGAACTAGTTGTACCTTTCTTCGTAGACAAATACCTCTTGATCTTCTGCTGTATTACTCTCCTCCTCTTAGACGTCGTGTGGATGATGATCTACCAAGACAAAGCACCCGAACCTTTTCTTCTTCTCCTCCAAGCGCCGCCGGCCATAAAGATTGAAGCAAGGTGCCACCGGCCTCAAGAGAAAGAAAACAATAGAAGAGGGTCGGGCACACAAGAAAATAAAAGAGAGAGAGCTTAGGTTATGTTTTTAGGGAGCAGCTCCTCCTCTTTTATAATCTTTGCGAGTGGCTAAAAAGGAAAGTTTTAAATAAATTTTTCCTTTTATTTGCTATTGTGGATAGTTACAAAAAAGGAAAGATTAAAATATCTCTTTTAAACCATTATAAATAGCTATAAAAGGAAAGATTATAACAAAACTTTGTTTTAAACAAAATCTTCCTTTTATTTCTATAATGGTTGGTTACAAAAAAGGAAAGATTTTAAAATTAAAATCTTTCTTTTAAACCATTGTAGATATCTACAAAAAAGGAAAGTTTTTAACAAAATTAAAATCTCTCTTTTAATCCTTTGTAGAAAGCTATAAAAGGAAAGATTTTAACAAAATTTTATTTTAAATAAAAACTTCCTTTTCTCTTCTATTATGGTTGGCCCCATGCTTGGGCACCAAGCATGGCTTGGCCGACCCACATCTTGGGCACCAAGCAAGGCTTGGCCGACCCCTTGCTTGGGCAAGCCGACCCCTCACTTGGGTATGAAGGAAAATTAAAACGGGTGAATGCGAGACTTTATAGAGGCTACAATAGGGATCTAGAGGAGGAATTGACTTTGGCCTCCTGATGAGCTTGAGCTTCCTATGTTCGACCCAAACACTCAACTTAAGTTCATCAATAATAAATCATACCACTAAAGAATTATTATTGAACTACCGCACCAATCCTATATTACATTATGAGCTCCTTCTTATCATGAGTGCATTAATCTTCCTGTATTTAAGATATCGAATGCCCATTAATTAAATGAGTTATTGACAACTCACTTAATTAATATCTAGCTCCAAGAGTAGTACCACTCAACTTCATTGTCATGTCGTAACTAAGTCCACCTACAGGGTTTACATGACAATCCTTATGAGCTCCTCAAGGGGACATCATCATCCTAATAAATAGGACACAGTTTCCTTCTATAATCAACAACACACCATATAAATAATATTATTTCTCAACTTATCGGGCCTATTGATTTAACTAATAAATCTCACCCATGTTAGAGTGTATACTAAAAGCCTAGCTTTTGGTATAAACATTTATCTAGAAATAAGAATCACATTGGTCAAATGTCTACATTTATGATAAATGTAGTTGTTCAATTAATTTATATTGTAAATAACATGGTGTGTGGTGTCACACACAGAGGATCATGTTATCAGTACCTTATAAATTATAAACAGTAGCTCACGACCATAATGGAAAGGAACAAACCATTGGAAGGTCGTAGTATAATTAGGTATTAGTTTATCTTAACTATATAATTACACTAGTACACTTAGAGTGTATTGAGTAGGACCATTAGAGGTCGTTTCTTTTATACTGACTTTATAAAGAAACAAATACCTCAGTTATTATGGAAGTGTGTGCTCTTAATCCTAATATAATAACAAGCACATATATTTGATATTTATTTCTTTAATTTATCAATGGGTGAGATTTAGTTCGTTGAATCAATAAACCCGATAAGTTGGGAAATGATATCACTTATAGTGTGTGTTGTTGATTATAGAAGGAAACTGTGTCCTAGTGATCTAGGTTGAAAATGTCCCCAAGAGGAGCTCATAAGGATTGTCATGTTTGTTGGTGCAACATCCCTTAGGTCAAGGTTGACCTGGTTGACCAAGCTTGAGTCTTGGTTTGGGTTTCGATGTTTGACAATGCAAGGTTGATTGAAGAAGAGTCAAGTAGGTCAAGGATGACCGGATACTTGACTGGGAAGTCCTAGTGAGTGAAGCTAGGCAGGAGGAAAATCCTGGTGAGTGAAGCCAGGTGAAAGACCTAGTGAGTGAAGCTAGGCAATTGGGAAGTCCTAGTGAGTGAAGCTAGGCAGGAGGAAAATCCTGGTGAGTGAAGCCAGGTGAAAGACCTAGTGAGTGAAGCTAGGCAATTGGGAAAGTCCTGGTGAGTGAAGCCAGGCAAGAGAAATCCAAATGGGTCAAGCTTGACCAGACATCTGGTGAGAGTCCAAGTAGGTCAAAGGGATTGACCGGATACTTGGCACGAGAAAGAAAAGTCCAAGTAGGTCAGAGGGACTGACCGGATACTTGGCAAGAAGAGAAAAGTCCAAGTGGGTCAAAGGGATTGACCAGACACTTGGTGAGAGAGTCCTAGCTGGTCAAGGGTGACCGGATGCTAGGTCTTATGTACCAATAAGTCATGGTTGACTAGATGTTGGTTTAGGGGGCTTTAGACTTGGTTTTGGGCAAAAACCAAGATCTGGATTGATCAGCCGATTGATCCAGCAGGTTTGGATTGATCCGTGGATTGATCCAGCAGGTTTGGATTGATCCGTGGATTGATCCAGAAGGTTTGGAATGATCCGTGGATCAATCCAGCAGATCTGGATCGATCAGTGGATCGATCCAGAAGATCTGGATCGATCCGCCGATCGATCCGGTGAGTCCCCGCGAACAGAACCCCTCTGGATCGATCCGTGGATCGATCAGTGGATCGATTGGGACGCTGCTGCTTCGCGCGATAAGCGCTGGATCGATCCGTGGATCGATCCAGGCATTTTTCCAGAGCACAGAGGCGCTCTGGATCGATCCGTGGATCGATCCGTGGATCGATCCAAAGCCTCCCCGATCGATTGGGAGCAATCCAATCGATTGGGATTCAACCGTTGGCGTCGTTTATAGCTGTTGGCGTGCGATTCCTTCAGCATCTCTTCACCGATTCATTTCAGATCTTCACCAGCTCCTCCACAACTCTTCTCAAGCTCGAGATCGCCAGTTCTTGAAGGTTCTTGGAGGCTCTTCCAAGTCAAGAGGCGGATCAAAGCAAGAAGAAGAAACTAGGGTTAGGGTTTGTGCACTCATTGTAAGCTTGTAAGCTTGTATTTCTTTACTACCCTTTCTTCTTCTTGTATTGAGTCTTGTAGGGCTTCTCCGCCCTTGGTAGTTACCATAAAGGAGAGTTTCATTAGTGGAGGGTGCGTGCGTTGTGTGGATCCTTGGATTAGTCACCTCCCTTGGAGGTGGATACCAAGTAAAATCCAAGTGTTAGCGTGTTTGTATTTGTTTCTTTGTATTTCCGCTGCGCATCCTTGAAGAAACAAGCAACGCCGAGCAACGAGCACGCGAAGAGCTATTCACCCCCCCCCCTCTAGCTACTTTTCGGTCCTAACAATGTTAAACCCTGCAGGTGGATTTAGTCCGACATGACGATGAAGTTGAGTGGTACTACTCTTGGATCTAGATATTAATTAAGTGAGTTGTCAGTAACTTACTTAATTAGTGGACATTTGTTATCTTAAACACAGGGAGACTAACACACTCATAATAAGAAGGAGCCCAAAATGTAATTTGGGATTGGTGCGGTAGTTCAATAATAGTTCTCTAGTGGAATGAATTATTATTGATAAAATTAAGTTGTGTGTTCGGGGCGAACACGGGATGCTTAATTTTATCGGGAGACCAAAACCAATTCCTCCTCTCGGTCCCTATCGTAGCCTCTTATTTATAGAGTACTATACCCACCTATACCCACCTTCATACCCATGAGAAAGGGGCGGGCCAAGCTAGCTTGGGGACCAAGCTAGGGCGGCCAAGAGGTGGCCGGCCCTAGCTTGAACCCAAGCTAGAGGGGCCGGCCATATTAAATTAAAAAGAATTTTAATTTTAATTTTTATTATGTGGAAGATATAATTTATTAAAGAGAATTAAAGTTAAAATATCTCTATTGTAAAAGATCTACAAAAGATTAAAGAAAGAGATTAGATCTCTTTCCTTATTTGTAGATTGGTGAGATATTTTATTTTCTCTTTAAAAATTATTCACATATTGTAAAATTAAAATTATGGAAATTTCTTTTTATCAACCATGAAAAGATTTTATAAGAGAAATTTTAATTTTAAAATTTCCGGAAACAAATTAGGAAGTTTTAATTTGTTGATTAAAACTTGTCTAATTTACTTCCTTTTGATGTGGCCGGCCAATATAGTTTAATTGGGGAAATTTTATTTTATTTTTCTCAATTAAATCATGTTAAGGAAATTAAGGAAATTTTATTGTAATTAAATTTCCTAATTTGCTTAGGCCAAGGAATATAAAAGAAGGGGTGAGGGTGCCTTCATAAGATGAACCTCTATTATTTCTCTCCCTCTTTTCCTTGGTGTTGTGGCCGGCCAACCTCTCTTCCTCTCTTCCTCTTGGTGGTGGCCGAACCTTCTCTATTGGCTTGGAGCTCTTGTGGTGGCCGGATACTACTCGGAGAAGAAGAAGAAGAAGGAGAGAAAACTTGTATCTCTTGGAGCTTGGTTGGTGTTTTGTTCTTCGTCCTTGGTGAAGCTTCTTTGTGTTGGCCGAACCTAGCTAGGAGGAGAAGAAGGTGCTTGGTGGTTTCTCATCTCGGAAGATCGTTGCCCACACAACGTCCGAGGTTAGAAGAGGAATACGGTAGAAGATCAAGAGGTCTTTCTAGAAGGTATAACTAGTAATTTTTCTTTCCGCATCATGCTAGTTATTTATGGAAATAATACCAAATACAAGAGGCTTACGTTCTAGTATTTCGAATATGTTTTTCGAAGTTGTGTTCTTTTGTTTTGTTTTTTTTTCCCTTGTGATTTGATTGTTCTTTTCGGTTAACCTAAAGTTATTTTAGGAAATTAAATATTAGATTTCTATAAAAGGTTTTGTCTAGTCGGTGGTGGTTACTCCCATATCCAAGAAGGCCATGTGCCTCGCCACGTCAGTACTGGGAACCAATTATGGAAATTAATATTTAATGGAATTAATAACTTAAGGTGACTTGGGTCGAACGTGTTAAGTTCCGCAGGAGATCCAAGTCAAAACCTAAAAGAACAAATAGATTAAGTTTTGGATCAAACGTGTTAAGTTCCGCAGGCGATCCAAAATTTAATTTAAAAGAACACATGGTAGCTAGGAAAAGGTTCAGACCTTTGTACAAAAATTTTTGTACAGTGGAACCACTAGGTTTTCCAAGTAGCAACCAACAACCCATTGATAAATTAAAGAAATAAATACTAAGTATATGTGATTGTTATTATATTGGGACTAAGAGTACGTACATCTATAATAACAGAGGTTGTGTTCTTTTATGCAGTCAGTATAAAAAGAACAACCTCAAATGGTCCTGCTCAATACACACATAGTGTACTAGTGTAATTTTATAGTCAAGATAAACTAATACTAAATTACACTATAACCATTCCAATGATTTGTCCCAATCCATCTTGGTTGTAAGTTACTATTTATAATTTATAAGAAACTGATAACATGATCTGGTGTGTGACACCACACACCATGTTATCTACAATATAAATTAAATGGGCAACTGCATTTAACTAAATGCAGACATTTGACCAATGTGATTCTCATTTCAAAATAAATGTTTATAAAAAAAGCTAGACTTTTAGTATACATTCTAACATATCAAACAATTAATTGGGGAATATCAATCTATGTGATTCTGTTTAAAAACAGTAGAGATGGCGAGCTGGGCACGGTGGATTAGTTGTTGACTGCGAGAAGACTTTTGCTCCACAGAGAAGCTTCATTTCGATCCTGCGCACATGGAGACGAGCCAACAAGACGTTAGTGCCTAAAAACTAGGGGGAGTTCCTGGTGAAGGCTTTCCGACGCTCAAGTTAGTACAATTCCAACCAGGTGAATGAAAAATAATAAAGAATGTGCGTGCGGGAATAAATTTTAGATGTTCATAGGATGTATCTTGCCAACGAAGCGGACCCCCTTTATATACCACTTCTCATGACCTCCGCAATAATAAGGTGGCTAGTGATGTCAGAGTTTGTTGGGTAATGGAAAGTGTAGAACTTAGGCAATGTGCAATAATTGTCCAAGGAATCTTCCATTTGCTTATATGTATATCTCTTTTGTCGTTTATAGCTTATATCATTACTGAAGTCATTCAAGGAATATGCTGTTATAAATGGTCGACTGATGAGAGACACAATAATCTTTGAAGAAGGTTCCAGCAGAATATTCTCTAACATGTGGTTATTATTCTGACAGATTGTTAAGATTCTCTGCTCATGTTGTCGGCTGAGTATATCTCGGTCGGCCCATAAGGTCAGTCATCTTTCTGTCTGTCCTTGTCTTAAGTTGCTCAATTATGTTCTGTATAGTATTAACAATCTGTTTGTCGGCTAAGTATATCTCGGCCGACCCATAAGGTCGGCGGTCTTTATGTTTGTCTGTATTAAGCTGCTCAGTTATGTTATGCATAGTATCAGCGATCCGTTTGGAAACCATATGACGAACTGTGTGTGCTGGAAATTCATTCGGGAATCAATTATGAAGTCAAGTGTCTTAGGCCCAGTCGAACATTTATCTAGTCGAGCATGCATAGAGAGATTTGTGAGGATAAGTGTCTTAAGTCCGATCGTCCTTTTATCTAGCAGGACATGCAAAAAGAGATTTATGAGCCTTGGGGAGGTTGACCCATATTCTGACTATACATATGGCTAGTCAATTGTGAGGTGGGTTGGACATTTCGACCGACTTATAAAATCGTGCATACTATCTTTTTAGTTCAAGAAAAAAGCCCCTAACCCCTTATGTTTGACCGGCTTAAGGGTCGGTCGACTTTCTCCCGAACGGCTTGCAATTCGATCGGGTTGGACCTGAAAGCCTTGACGTTGGGCGAACAATCAAGTCAGGTGAGGAATGCTCCCTTCTTTTGATTTTGACCACCACATCATCTTGACTTTAACCGTCATATCATCTTTTGGATCTGATCATTACAACCCATATCACTATGCATTTGGATTGTAATTGACAAGTTTGGATCCTTTAGTTCTTGTTCAACTATGATTTATTTATGCAATCTCATTTCTGTTGGTTGCTACTCGGAAAAACTAGAGGTTCCACTATACAAAAATTTTGTACAAAGGTCTGAACCTTTTCCTAGCTACCATGTGTTCTTTTAAATTAAATTTTGGATCGCCTGCGGAACTTAACACGTTTGATCCAAAACTTAATCTATTTGTTCTTTTAGGTTTTGACTTGGATCTCCTGCGGAACTTAACACGTTCGACCCAAGTCTCCTTAAGTTATTAATTCCATTAAATATTAATTTCTATAAAAGGTTCCCAGTACTGACGTGGCGAGGCACATGACCTTCTTGGATATGGGAGCAACCACCACCGACTAGACAAAACCTTTAATAGAAAGCTAATATTTAATTTCCTAAAATAACTTTAGGTTAACCAAAGAGAACAATCAAATCACAAGGAAAAGAAAGAAAACAAAAGAACACAACATCGAAAAATATATTCGAAATACTAGAACGTAAGCCTCTTGTATTTGGTATTATTTCCATAAATAACTAGCATGATGCGGAAATAAAAATTACTAGTTATACCTTGTAGAAAAACCTCTTGATCTTCTACCGTATTCCTCTTCTAACCTCGGACGTTGTGTGGGCAACGATCTACCGAGATGAGAAACCACCAACCACCTTCTTCTCCTCCAAGCAAGGTTCGGCCACAAAGGAAGAACTTCACCAAAGAAGAAAACCAAAATACTAACCAAGCTCCAAGAGATGCTAGCTTTCTCTCCTTCTTCTTCTTCTTCCCCAAGTAGTATCCGGCCACCACAAGAGCTCCAAGGAAGGGAGAGAGGTTCGGCCACCACAAGAGGAAGAGAAGGAGAGGATGGCCGGCCACACCAAGGAACAAAAGAGGGAGAGAAAATAATAGAGGTTGTATCTCATGAAGGCACCCTCACCCCCACTTTTATATTCCTTGGCCTAGGCAAATTAGGAAATTTAATTACAATAAAATTTCCTCAATTTCCTTGACATGATTTAATTTAGAAAAATAAAATAAATTTTCCAAATCAATCTTCAATGGCCGGTCACATCATTGGAGAACAAATTGGACAAGTTTTAATCAACAATTAAAACTTCCTAATTTGTTTCCGGAAATTTAAAAAAAAATAAAATTTCTCTTTAAAATCTCTTCATGGTTGATAAAAGGAAATTTCTATAATTTTAATTTTATCAACATGTGAATAATTTTTAAAGAAAAAAATAAAACATCTCTCCAATCTACAAATAAGGAAAGAGATCTAATCTCTTTCTTTAATTTTTTATAGATCTTTTACAAGAGAGATATTTTAATTTTAATTCTCTTTAAATTATATCTTCCACATTATAATAAAAATTAAAATTAAAATCCCTTTTTAATTTAATTTGGCCGGCCCCCACTAGCTTGGGTTCAAGCTAGGGTCGACCACCCAATAATATACCTAGGCCGGCCCTAGCTTGGTTCCCAAGCTAGCTTGGCTGGCCCCTTATTGGTGGGTATAGAAGGTGGGTATAGGTGGGTATAGAACTCTACAAATAAGAGGCTACGATAGGGACCGAGAGGAGGAATTGGTTTTGGTCTCCCGATAAAATTAAGCATCCCGTGTTCGCCCCGAACATACAACTTAATTTTATCAATGATAATTCATTCCACTAGAGAACTATCATTGAACTACCGCACCAATCCCAAATTACATTTTTGGGCTCCTTCTTATTATGAGTGTGTTAGTCTCCCTGTGTTTAAGATATCGAATGTCCACTAATTAAGTGAGTTACTGACAACTCATTTAATTAATATCTAAGTCGAAGAGTAGTACCACTCAACCTTATTGTCATGTCGGACTAAGTCCACCTGCAGGGTTTAACATGACAATCTTTATGAGCTCCTCTTGAGGACATTATCAACCTAGTATCTCTAGGACACAGTTTCCTTCTATAATCAACAACACACACTATAAGTGATACCATTTCCCAACTTATTGGGTTTATTGATTCAACGAACTAAATCTCACCCATTGATAAATTAAAGAAATAAATATCAAATATATGTGCTTGTTATTATATTAGGATTAAGAGCACACACTTCCATAATAACTGAGGTCTTTGTTCCTTTATAAAGTCAGTATAAAAGAAACGACCTCAAATGGTCCTACTCAATACACTCTGAGTGTACTAGTGTAATTATATAGTCAAGATAAACTAATACCTAATTACACTACGACCTTCTAATGGTTTGTTCCTTTTCCATTTTGGTCGTGAGCTACTGTTTATAATTTATAAGGTACTGATAACATCATCTTCTGTATGTGACACCACATACTATGTTATCTACAATATAAATTAAATGAACAACTACAAACAAATGTAGACAATTAGACCAAATGTGATTCTTTATTCATAATAAATGTTTACAAAGCTTAGGCTTTCAGTATACACTCCAACAATTTCCTCAGTTGAACTCCAAACTCCATATTCACTTGTCAACTAGTTTCACTATGTATCATAGAGTTAGCAATTTTTCTATCAATATGCAATTACTTCTTAACTATGATTTTTTAATGCTATTTTTTTTAATGTAAAACGTGTAGTATCGAACAGATCAATTGATGTAAAAAACAATAGCCCAATTGGTTTTCTTATTATGGTCAATTAGACTAGATCGAAACATGGTCCATTTTTGCGTCAGACTAACTGGTTCGATCGAGTTTTAAAACTATGCTATATATTCCTGAAAAGTAGGGATTACTAGACTCTGTTGAAAACTAAATTTGAAATACCATTTTCCATAGAATTATTCTTTAATCATCCTTCTTACCTATTCTTTACTTCATTCTAAAAACTATTTATTTCTACTTTGTTCTATTCTTAAAGTACATTTTTTGTTATTCTTTATAACTATTATAGTAATTTATATTTTGAATATGTACAGTTGATTGAGTATAGATCAAATGAATTGAGTAGATCAAATTATTTAAAGGAATACTTTTTTAAATTAGATACCCAACAAAGAATAGAAAATCTAATCCATCAGAACTTGTTTTGTTTCCTTTTATTTTTTTCCCACTTTCCATTCTTCAAAATAAAATCTGGCAGGAAATTTTTGGACATTATTGTTGTATAATAAAAATATAATGCAGAAACAGTGTATTATTTTCGTAATCAATCATTTGGATTCAACTTATTGGAAATTATTAGGTATCTGCAGTGACCATGTTCTTTGCAGGCCCTAACTCTTTGATCAGTCCCTTTCCAGCTTCCAATATGAACAAAAGAAGACAAGAAGGGCAATCATAAATTGTTGTTTAGTTGCCAGGATTTTGTTAAAGTGCAGATATGGTTGAGATAAGATTCTCTGTGGGGTCCTTTTAAGCTGTCTCTGTGTAGTTAGCCCCACCAATTTAAGCTAGCCAAATTAGATGCAATTTTATCAGTTCGGTTGGTTCAAAGGATGCACACCGGAAACTGGGGTTCCACTTGTTTGTTTGATGGAATCAAGTTTGTAGTTGGTTCAATAGGTAGAACACTAAATAATCTTGATATGCAAAGGAAAAAGAACAGGATTAGGTAACCTTGGCATGATTTATCTAGGGTTATAAATGAACCAAGCGTTCGTAAATAAATTTGATGTTAGACTTGGTAAGAGCTTGTTTATGTTCGTTCAATATATATAAGATTAATTAAACAAACAAGTTTGAACAGCTCGTTAAGCTAAACAAACAAGCTTGAACACATATGTGTTCAGCTCGTTAACGTTCGTGAATAATATTCGTGAACAACGTTCATAAACAATATTCACGAATCATATTCATTAATAAAACTATTTTCAATATGCTAAATAAATAATAAAATAAAATAAATAAATAAATTTAAATTATCAAACTCAATAATCAATCAAACAACTAAAAGTTTCAAACAAGCTTGAATTGAGAGCTTGATAACATCTAAACGAACCAAGCTCGAACCAAGCTCAAGCCAAGCTCGAACCAAGTTCAAGCCAAGCTTGAATTGAGAACTTGATAACATCTAAATGAACTAAGCTCAAGCCAAGCTTTAAACAAGCTCAAGCTCATAAAAAAATAAATCAATCAAGCTTGAACACTCATTTCAAAAACTTGGTTCATTTTAAACTCGGTTCGGCTCGGCTTGATTACCTTATCAAATAAGCTTGAACATTCTAAAGCTCGACTTGGCTCGACTTGTTTACAGCCCTAGATTTACCCATTCTCAATAAGAAATTCTCAACTATAATTTCATAGTTTTTAAAAAATATTTTTTTTCTATAATAAATTTTATATATGGCCTTCTATCTGAAAAAGGATTGAATGGGTCTCTGTTAGGCACGACCTAACAAGATCTACTTCACCATTCTTATCAAAGAGAAGTGATACGAAAATCTAATAAATGAGACCACTAGGCTTTCACATGGTGAGAAAAGACGAATACACTTGCCCTCAACGCCCCCGTCAACCCGTCTCAAAGCCAACAGACAGCTAGGATTTCACAGATGGTGTAGAACATGGATCAATTTGAAGCTTAACAAAATGATCTCGAATTTACTCATTTTGTTAGCATATACATAATAAATGATTAGTATTTATTGAACAGCAATGACATAATAAATATTGAGGTTTTTCTCTCTGATTCAGATTCTGTGGAAGAATGACTAAATTTGAAGCCATTGATCTTGAACAGCACAGCAATCTCTCAGAATACATTCTTGCAGATATATTACTAGGTGCACTGTGATCAGAATTCTTCTGGCAATGATGTTTGTCAGCACAAGGTGGATCGATCAATGCGACTACTCGGTCCTGTTGTTCGCGGATTCTCCTGCTCCACCTTCGATCCAAAGGCATACAGATTCATCTCCTGCATTAGATTATGTTTCAGTTCTCTATCAGCAAAGAAGCCAAAGAGGTGATGAAGAGGTACTAGCCTGCGAATGCAATCGAAAGCCATCGAATGAAGCCTGAGATCCCTGCAAATGAGCACTTTGTGTTGTGTTTCCGAGATTTACTGCATGAAAAGATGCAGTAGGACATAAAAATGCCTGGTTTACAGATTGATGAACAACAACTGGAAGACTTGGTAGACGAACTGCATGATGCATTGAAGGAACTGAAGCATGAGCCATCCCCATCCCGCTGCCGGAAATATATTGTTGCTCGCCGGGAAACATCATCTGTGCCATGCCACTTCCCATCCACATCATCTGCAATATTTCGATCAAAGAATTATCATGTAAGTAGTCAAAATTTTCGATAAATGCTGATATTTATTTCTAGACCTGCACTTGCAGTTGGAGTGACTTCAAGTATTCAATTGCCTCTTCAAGCATTGATGCTTTGTCTGTCTGGGAAGATAGGAGAATTGGTAAGATTTGATAAAATGAAACAACTAGATCTGTATGAAGAACTATAAATGAATGTTTAATTACTTTATTGCAATGAGGAAGTAGTTCTTGGAGTGCCTTCATTCTTTCGTTTATCCTCTCTCGTCTTCTCTGCGTTAGACAACGATGTAATGTTGAGGATGGTACAAGCAAAAGCACAAATGAACACAACGATCTCGATAATGCTTACCCTCTCAGATAGATTGTGGACTTCAGCTGCGCGGTTTCTGCTTTGCTTCTTTGCATTCAGTGACTCCTCTGTCTCCTGCAAACATAAAGATCCAAAAAAGATACGAAAAGTGATTAGTTTAAGTTGTTTGCCACAAGGTAAATGGAGGAAAGAACAAAACAACTTAGGTTTACCTCACTCTGATCTTTTGAATAATCAGTATCCCTTTGCTTCCTCTTTAGGCATGGATGACTTTCACCCTGGACTCCTATGCTTCTAGTACTAAAAACCGCAGTCGGTAATGTTGAAAGAATAGTAGTTTCACTTGCTTGTTTTTGCTTGCATTGATTACCGATGACATCGTTGGGAATTTGATTACTTCCATGAATGCTTGATCCAATTTTCATCATTGGGGTCGAAGACTCGTCTCGCTGGACCTTAGTCGAGCCACTAGATCCTTCCTTATCCAATTTACCTCTCAATGACTTGGGAAAATGAAAGAAGTTTAGAGCATTACAATTTTCTACGCGGGAAACTGATCGTTTCAAATCTTGTTGCTTGTAGGAGGTGGATTCAAAACCGTTGGCAGTTACACATCTTGCATTCCCAACGATGGCATTGCTATTCAACTTGTCTAAGCTTTTTGAGTTGCTACCTGCCATTTCAGAAAAGAACTCCGAACAGAATTCTTTTCCCATCGAATGATCAAGAGAGTTTTGAATCCACGATGCAGTTTCTTCATCCTGAATCAAGCTGGTGGATAGCTCATGTCGTCGTATCACTTTAAACTCACTACCTCTACCAGAACCTTCCTGATCAGTTTGGCTACTCACAACCATATGCCCATCTCGCCATAGCAACTCTGCGATCTCGCTGTCTCGCCTACAGGAATACTGATCAAAGTTGTATTTACAAACTTCAAAAAGGGAAGAGAGAAAGTAGGTACTAACCCCATTGGGTTCTTTTGACTTGTCATTGGAAGAATATGAACATCCTCACTATTTGTGAAGCCATCTTCTAAATTCCAATCAGGAACAAACTGGCTCATTGCTTCAGATACTGAAACATTTTGAGAAGATTTTTTAACTTAAAAAGAAGGAAAAAAACATACAAAAAAAATAAAAAAACACACCTTTCCTCTTCCACTTGGAACTGATGGAATGACCAAGGCTCAACACACAGCACTGTCTGCATTTTAAAGATGCAATATCATGGAAGAACAGTGTCATGGAGATGAACAAAGTGGGCATGTAACACTTATTGTGCAGAAACTTTGTCATGTGCTCTTTTGCAGGGCATGTGTGGGTGGGTCTTACCCTTTGAAAGAGAGGGCCTAAAAAGATAAGATCTGGAACGACTCACAAAATTTTAAAAGCTTGATGTTTAAAATATACATATATCAGACTGTAATAAGTGGCACCCCATTCATTGGATGTTATATTGTCTTGTGGTAGAGCTTCATGTTGGAATAAAATTCACTTAATCAATGGATCCAGATAAGTAATCGTTGAGACCACTCCTTTTACATTGTCAACGTGTTTGTGCAAAGCTGTTTTTTATCTACCTTCTCCGAGTGAATGGGTACCAGATTCATAGTGATAAAACAGTGTTGTTGACTTAGTTTAGCATGGAGTTTGAGGGATAAGATTCATGGAGTCAATCTTAAATACTCGAGACAAACTAATGATCAATATTGAAATGGGTAGTAAGTGAATTGAAATGAACTTGTTCTTCTTCGGTTTGACATTGCCCCTGGAAAGTTTGCTCAGCACACTCATATTCAGTTTGCTGTAGTGGTTCTGGACTTGTCCAAAGAGGTTATACAAGAAGTTTCATCTTCATACTTCTCATATACAATTGGTAGTGTGAGCACATACAAATCCTGCATACATCGATCACTAAGTTGTATAATCACGTAATTCTCGATAAACTTGAGCCAAAGTTTCATCTGAAATAGAAACACAAGAATTTTCAGTTCTCACCAACATAAATGGCAGTTAGGAAATTGCACCAGGTCCCTATAATAGCAGCATCCCACAAACTTGCAGCAAACTGAAATTGAATCCATATGTTTCAGTTCATTCTATTTGCATCTTGAATTGAAGAAGAACAGGAGTTTTTCTACTTTAATGCACACATGTAATGATCTTTCTTGCAGAATGAGATGTAGCGATCTTGCTAAAAGATTGTAGTTGACAATGTTCAGTAGTCCTACAATAGGGTATCAATAACCATTAGCATCAGAAATAAATTTCATGACATACAATGAAGTCTTAGGAATTAGGATGCGTGTGGACGATACAAAATTGTCTGATCAGGGTCGAAATGCTTATTTGGAAGGGATCAGATTTGTTAAAAATTTTGTATGCTTTTGGTTGGCTATGCTTACCACAAGGAATTGTCTCAAGTTCCTTTCACAAGCAACATCTTGAACATAGACCAGGAATTGATTGATTTGTGCACCAAGTGAAGTAGCAATGTTAACGAATATGCCTTCAGGATAACGACATGAATTATAGATCTGCAAGAATCGAAATGCTGGTTATTGATGAACTCGAACAAACATGTTTTGATCAGCTATGCAATGAGCAAGATTTAGTACCTGCTCAATACAACAGAAACATTAGACCAAGCAAAATGACCAAGCATTCTGACAAATAGCACGAATGCTAACAAAGTCAAGAAATGAAAGTTCAGCCATTCGAAGAGAACCCAGATGACCGTGGCACAGGCCAAGATGCTCGATGAGATTTTTGTGTTTCTCCATAGCAGCACGTCAGCAGCTACAAGGTCAAAAGTCCATGCTTGTTTCCCCGAAAATTAACAAAGAGATTATGGATATCATGCGACATACATTGTCCACCACCAAAGATCTTATGAAAAGTATTTTGGCGACCAAATAGCTTTTTGGCTAGAACAGAAGTCTTGTTTTGTTCTTCGGGATTTGGCTTTTGATGTTGGATCGCGTTGGAGACTCTTGCCACAATGTTTTCAGCTGCATTCTCCATGTTTTCAGAAATTTTTGTGTTCTGTTTCAACAATGTATTTTGTTCCAACAAAGCCGTTCATAAGATTATGAATAGGTTGTTTTAGGCAAATAGATAGATCAATAGAGAAACCTTTAGAAGAAAGTATTTGTCGAAAGAATGTGTCAGGAAACATGAGTTATGGGTTATTAATCCCACGTCGGAAGAGTGATATGACGGTTTGATACGGGATGTTACGAGTACACCCGAGGATGATATGGCAGTCAAATTCAATGAGAGATGACGGTCAAAGTCAAAGGGACATGATAACGAGCATGTCACTTTCACCAAGAATTCGCCCCTTCTCCCTCACTAAGGCCTTCAATACAAGGGTGACCGAACAAAGGGCCGGTTCACTCGTACTAGGATACCTATATATATATATTCGGCCAACCATTAATCAATCAGATTTAATAGATGATCGCTTTGCTATTAACCCGATCAAACTTATATTCGAGCAGATGCAAGGAACCTAGCTTCCCATTCCCAGAGTGAACCCAACTTCAGCACAACTCTTAGCATATGGTCAGTTGGCCCTACAACTGATCAAATTGTAAGGTTTGTAGTTCCTCTCATCGACAAGATACACAGAGCAAATCCAACCGGCCTTAATGGGCTGGTCGAGCATATGGGATACAGTCTCCCACTGCTACAATGTGATTCTCAGTATATAGTTGATTGACTTAACACCCGGCTGAACCTTTGGGTTTTTCATTCATGTGTCAGCCCTTTTTCATAAAAGTCAGTCAATCATAATGTTGGTCGGGTTTATATAGCTCAACATTCCTATGTTGATCCTTTGCGGCCGGCAAGAGGGGTGAATTGTCCTGCACAAAATAAACAACAATACCTTTCTCAACTCGATCGAGCTTTATCAATTACATACTTAAATAAAATATAAAGCAATAAAACAAGTACGAGACAAATGAATTTTTATTTGGTTGACAATCAGCGAATTACCACTCCAAGGAATGTAAACTCGCTATCAAGATCTCCTTCTCAAACATAATGTCGGAGGCGGGGAAGCCTCATACACAAAAATAATGTTCAGAAATAAAAAAAAAACTGAAAGAGAATTGGAGTACAGAGTGTGTTGTTGTGAAAGGAGAAGACCAGAGCTCTATTTATAACTCACTGGTCGAAACTGATCGTTGCTGACGTGGCATAGTCCGAGTGCCTAGGTATGGATAAAAGTTTATCTGCATCACAATGGCTACACAACGGGTGAAAGATAATATTTTATCTAGTCCAGGTGCCTAGAACAACTCCGAGCGCTCGGACCACCTTCGCACAGGGGCACTTCGCCAAGGCTCCCACACCTGGACCAAACTGGTCCGGGCGCTCGAAATAGCTCCGGGCGCCCGGACCACAGTCACTTCAGGTTGACTTTCCATTCGGGTCTTGCTCCAGCTCTGTTCGCTTGGGTGATTTCGGCCATCTGAAATAGGGCTCATCTGAACCTATTTTCCGACTTTCTCGAGCAACCTTCTACTCCAACTTCTCGTCCTTCGAAAATGCTGCGCGCTTCCTTCTCCTCCGCCAGCATACTCTTTCACAGCGCCTCATCCCTCGGACGCATCAAATCCGTCAACTTTCTCCCGTGTTATCCTTCTCACTAGTTTCATGTTTCGCTCGACTTCTTGTGCTCCTAAGTTCCTATACATTTACACACAGGAATCAAACCACAACAGGACCTAACTTGACTTAGTTAATCACATCAAAACTACTACATGATACTACATCTTATATCCCCTATATGTACATAAGACAAACACCAGGCATCTCTCATTACAAATCCGATTGGATAAAAGTACCGAGTGGATCTCGTGGGACTTAGTTCCCCATCTTCCAGAGACAAGTATCTCGGCATATAACAGGTCGGTCATGGAACCGGCGAGGCCTAGGAACTTGGCTCTCCATTGCTTCAATATCAGATCCCAACATCACACAATATATATATAGCCGAGCGTCCGAGAGTCCGAACGACTTATAAGACTCAGTACCCTGTTTATGCATTGATTCACCAATATACAGTTGGTTGACTAAAGATTCAGCCGAGATATATTCAGGAGGCAATATTGCTAGAGAATCATAACAACCTGTCAGAAGAGTAACAACCATTCGTCAGGGAATATTTTCTCTTGTAACATATGCATTCAATGGAACCTTCTTTGAAGGTAACTACACATCTTCCATCAGCTGACACATTATGATAGCATATTCTTTTAACCGCCTCATTAATGGCGTAAGTTACAAAAGCAGTATACATGCGAGTAACGGAAGATTCCTCGGACGATGATTGTACATCTCCCAGGTTGTACATCTTCCTTTACTAGATAACTTCTAACACTTGATATTCTCTGTCACCTCATGATTGCAGAGGTTATGAGAGGTGGTATATATAGGGGTCCTCTCTGTTGGCCAGGTACGCGAGGCAAAATATTTTACGTACTGCACGCATCCACTATTCATCTGCTCTAATTTTCGCTCGGCCAATATACTGACTTGAGCATCAGAGGGTCTATGCCAATGACCCCTTCCCTGGTTCTCACTCTAATGTTCTATTAGCTTGTTTTCCATGTGCGTAGAGAGAAAGAGGAAGCCTCTCCTCCTCAGTTCACAAGTCTTATCCTGATCAACAACATTGCCACTTGCCCAGCGCATTATTTCTTCCGATGTTAGATAGGATCACAATTAATTGATAGTGCAAGAGAGAGAACGAATCCAAGGTTCAAATTATATTAACCTAAGAGTTCTCGTATAAAGACTACTATATATATTGGACTGGTCTAGGGTATGGTATTCTTATGTACATCAATCAATATGTGTTATAATTCATTTTTTACTTACTAGCCGAAAGAATGTCACGTGGCATTGTATAAGCATGCTAGTTGTCATTCCTTGCAAAGCGTGGTTGTGCATGGATGCCACTTGCATACCACCTGTCTTGTAGGAATGGATCTTACGTTGCATGTTTGCATGCTTCCTCCACTTGCCTTCGCATGAGTATGACACGTGCTCAAGCGTCATGATCCTGTCCGGAATCTCAGTCAGACGAAGGTCGGTTGAGGTATCGTCGGTGTTGATGGAGAGGTGACTCGAATACACCTGGCATATGTGCACCAGGAAACAGACCCCCATGTGGAACTAAAGGACGACAATGACCTAACCGACGGTACTTAGGCTCTGCTCACACTCAGACAGGCACACGGAACATTAGAGACCCGAAACCAGGGGAAAAGTCCCCGGCGCAGGCCCTCCGATGCTCAAGTCAGGTACTTTTTCCCTAGAAGAATAGTGTACGAAGGAAAAAGAAATATAGTAGATGAGTATGAATGTGCGAGAGAGCGTACCTCCACAAGGGAGAGGACCTCTCCCTTTTTATATGACACTGCGTACCTCTGGAACCTAACTGCTGTCAGAGAATGTCGGGTATCAAGGTCTGTCGGGTAATGGAGGGCATGTAGTGCCTTCTTATGGATTGAGAGAAGGTTCTATTCGTAGATGACAGCAAACCACTGAAATATTCCCTGACATATGACAGTTATTCCCTGACAGGCGGTTACGATTCCCTCACATTATTGTCGCCTAGTGCCTTCTACCCCACTCGAGTTGAGTTACGAGCAGTTCAGGCTGACCGTTAGGGTGTGGCACCTGGCCTGAGTCTTGATGAGGGAGACGAGCTACGACGAGGGTCCCATCTTTCACGCATGGAGTACTGAAGGGTTGATCGGAAGTTGTCTTACTGAAAGTATCAGATCTGTCTATGAGGATCGGGTTGAGGAAACCAGACCAGTCGGGGAAGGTCAGGCCTTACTCCAGGCAGCATCTTATGTCTTTAATCTGGGATCCTGATCTGTCAATACTCGACGAGGAATTTTGCGGCTGATGACGTCAAGCGATCTAACTCCTTCTCCCTAATGGCTGACTGTCACGTCCCTTTGATTTATGACTGTCACATCCCCTTGATTTCTAACTGCAACATCCCCTTGACTTCCGACAGCCTATCCTTATCGGACCCCATCTTTATGTACTATATCACAAGTCTCCCCTCCAAGTCTAGTCAAATGAGGCTCAGGTCCGACTGACTAGACCCAAGCCCTGGTTTCATTTACTTAGCCATTATGACTATAAATGCTGCTCCTTTTCCCAGACCCTCGGTATTGTAACCTATTTAATTGCTCAATCACCCTTATGCAAAGGGTCACTTTAACTTCTGCATAAGTTGCCTTCTCTTCCCCCCTCCTCTTTAAAAGGGAGCTTATCTCCAGGCCATAGAGATGTACTTTCCTTCAATTGACATCCCTGAATCATGGATTCAAATTCTAAGTTGGATGAACTACAACACCTCCGTCAACAGTTGGATCATGTGACTCAGCTGCTTACCTAGAAGAATACAACCTTAGCTGAGATGACGCAAGAGAGAGACCTTCAGTCTTCCCTTCGTATGGAAATGAAAGAACTTTGGCTAACTACTAAATCGCGGGCCTGGGCTAAAGTAGCGTTGAAACAGAAAGCTTATTCAAACCTGGAGAGCCAAGCCTAATTCTTGATCTATTTAAAAGAGAAACACGCTTCTTCCATATCCCTTCTTCAGGAAGAAGCCTGGATTAAAGATGAAACTCTCGCTCAACAACGATGTCTCATCCACTTGACTCAGGCCGAGCTGTCATAAGCTTGAATCCATCTGGAGCGAGCAGGTCAGGCAGAACGCTCATGCTCGACATGTCGACCAACGACTGGTACTGGAAGAGAACTCTGATCGCTTAGATGTCCTTTATGCCTTTATAGATGTAAAATTAAGATTTTGAGGGGTGCCCCCTATATTTTATCAATTAAATGTGGATCTGATTGGGTTTCAGTCTTTATTCGTGTCTCTTTATTCCTTTCCCCTCCGACACTTTCTTACTTTATGCAGACCTCGAAAGGTAGTTGGTGAAGGCTCTGCTTGTTGATAACTCACGTGGGGGTGAGAGTGTAGAAAGCTGACCAATGAGTTGTTGGACGCGAGAGCATGTTCACTTATAACTCGCACTGAGGCGAGAGTCTGAAATCTCGACCGAGAGGTCGTTGGGCGTGAGAGCTGTTGGTGTGAAGCACTAACGATCTAACTCAGGTTTTGATGAATGACAAAGTAAGCTAAGTTAGGTTGTTGTGATCTAACACTTTGACTGAGTGTGCAGGAGAAATCCAGCTAGGTCGACGGGCCGATCGAATAGCTGGTGCGAAGTCCAGATAGGTCGGCGGGCTAACCGGATATCTGGCATGAAACTCAACTAGGTCGACGGGCCAATTAGATAGCTGACACAAATCCTAGTTAGGTCGACGGGCTGACCGGATAGCTGACACGAAGTCCAGATAGGTCGACGGATTGACCGGATGTTTGACAGGTAAATTAAGGTAAGTAGCTAGAGGAGAGTAACTTAGTGAGGATGCATTCCCAGTTAGGCAACTGTAGCCATCGATCTAACTTAGATCGATTTTGAAAATCTAAGTTGAGATCATGACTATAGTCTGATCTCAAGGAGACAGAATCTAATTACTACTTTATTTGACTATAATTATGGTAACACTTTGTTTTACAGGGTAGTATAACTTTTTGTATTTACCTCGGACTATCATTTTCTTGCAAGAAAGTGAGTTGCTAGAAAATGGTAGTCCAGGCGCCTGGAAGGCAAATCTTATCTCCGTCAGCTAGGAGCGCGCCCATTGGTTGGACGACATCATGGTCCAGGTGCCTGGAAGGGATTCGGGCGCCCAGAACACTCCTATAAAAGAAGCCTTCTACTTGGAGCAGAAATAACAACTTCTTCTATGACTGCTCTGTTGCGCACTGCTCCTGCGACGCTGCAAGGTTTCTCCGACAACCAGCGACTCAATTTCCTTTTCCTGTTGTCGGTATTATTTTAATAATTCTTATACTAAAGTTTGTAATATTTTATGAATTATTAGTGATTGTCCAACGAAAGCACTCGACAAGTGCGGACCTTGGAGTAGGAGTCAACGAAGGCTTCGAACCAAGTAAAATTGATTTTGTTAGGGTTGTGCTTATTATTTTCCGTTGCGTACTCGAATTACTAATGAATTTTCGACAATCGTTATTCCCCCCTCCCTTTAGCAAACTTTGCGATCCAACAAGTGGTATCAGAGCCGGTATCGTTCTGATTTGGTGCAACTACCAATCAGGCAAAGGGGGTGAAACTTTTATTCTATTTTTTTCAATTTTCAATTTTTTGATATAATCCAAATTGATACAATTACCTCTTTGGAAGCATTTTATCATAGCAAACCAATCTGAATTGATGCAACACCAATTCAGTCTTAACATTCTTCTCTTTTTCCCACACTACTAATCCAAGACCAAGTCTTGGGACCCATTTGCCTCTTTTCTCCTTGTGTGCAGAACTCATTGCCCAAATAGAGGGATTCAGTTCCGTTCGTCCTCCCCTGTTCAATGGTGACAACTTCCCATACTGGAAGAAGTGAATGGAGGTTTATCTAAAGACCGACTTCGACCAGTGGTTCAGCGTCACCAAAGGCTACAAGGCTCCAGTCGACAACTCCGGAAATCCAATGGACCCGGAACATTAGAATCCAAAGATGAAGAAGAAAGCCCAGACGGATTTCAAAGTCCTCAACACACTACAATGCGAGCTAACGAAGGAAGAACTGAACCGTGTCGGCCCACATGAAAATATGAAGGAACTGTGGGATAAGCTCATCAAACTTCACGAAGGAACCAGCAACACTAAGGTAACTAAACGAGATCTCTTCTTGAATAAATTATTTAATATTAAAATGCAGGAAGGAGAATCTGCAAGTCAACTTCACGCGAGGATCAAAGACATCCTGAACTGGCTTCACACTATCGACCACCAAATGAAGAACCGTGATTTAATAAGGTACGCCCTGAACGCGTTTCCTCGAAATGCATTGTGGGCATCCATCGTGGATGCCTACAAGAGTTCGAAGAATCTTTCAAAATTAAAATTAGATGAACTATTTTGTGAACTTGAGCTATACGGACAAACTAACGCCAAAATCGAGAAAGGTGTTGCTCTTTTTGCAGGTTCCTCCAAGGAAAAATCAAGAACCAAGCTTGAATCTGAAGGTGAATCTGACCAAGACTCGGAAGACAAAGAACACCTGGTGAACTTGGTAAGAAAACTATTCACTAGGAGAAAGAAGAACATTAGCAGAAATGATCTGCAGAAGATCAACTCCACTACCGAACCAAAGAATGTGACCTGCTTCAGATGCAACAAGAAGGGTCACTGCAAGAACGAGTGTCCAAAGCTGAAGAACGACAAATCCCAGACAACAAAAAAGAAGGCACTCAAAGCAATGTAGGACAAATCATCTTCAGAGGAATCGAAAGCCGAGGATCAGAAGCACCAAAGCTATCTCACTTTGATGGATTGCGAAACAGAATCGGAGGGTGAATCAGAAGACGAGTTCAAACCTGAATCGAGCCACGAGTCCGCATTTGTTTTCGAAGGTTCCGATGAGGTATATTTAAATTTAAGCAAGAAGTTTTTTAAAGTAATTGCATGCTTAAATCAAAAATTGACCGAACACGAAAATCAAAATAAAATGCTCCTTGAGGAAAATCAATGCCTCAAGGAACAAATTGAAAAATCTAATCCAAATCAAGTTGTAAATCTTAAGGAGGAAAACTCAATATTGAAAATTGAAATTAATAAACTTAAGGGGCTATTAGAAAACTTTACAACCAGATCTAAAAACTTGGATTTAATTCTAAAAAATCAAAAAAGTGTATACAACAAATTTGAGCTTGGATACAAGTCCAGTTCAACAAATAAATCATTTATATCACTCATAACCCAAAATAAAAACTAAATTAAAGCTTGGGTTCAAAAAGTGTACTTAACAACGCAAGTAGAAATCAATCAATACTACGTACTTAAAAAGAAAATATATTATGTAAAATCAAATAACTCAAATCAAAAGTCAAAACATAAACCTAAATCAACTAAACTAAAACAAACCTTAGAAATAACTATAAAACCAACCTAAACTCAGACTATCATCAAGTCTATTATAATTATAAAAGTAATCGACATAAACCTAAAACTAAAACCTAAAGCAGATCAATAACTCAGGGGGAGGCTCCAGATTAGCTGTACCTCCAAAAATAACTTACCTGACAGAGTAATTAGGATTAGCTTAAAAAGGGGCAAAAGTTTAACTTGGCATACGGTACTGGTGAAGTTTTGGATGATAGTAGGTTAGGGAAACTCTATCTATGCATATCTAGGAAGATATGCCTTCTACCTGGTGCATTTGACATAGTGGAACTAACTGAAGCTACCCCTTACGAATCCTAACAAGTTAGACCAAGGTCTTTGTACTAAGTTTAGTGGATAGGACTATTTGGAAAACCTCGAAGACATGATTACTCTAATGATGTCCAGGTGACTCACCATAGCCCAGAAGTTTATCCAAAAAATACATGTTTGTTGAATCCAAAGCTAAACTTGAATCTAACATAAAGTTAAACTAAAGTCTGAAATTAAATTTAATTCATCTTACAAAATTATAAGATTTCTTGATTGAAAGCATAGATCGGGTGAGATAATTAAGGACTTTAAATCAAATTTAAATTCAAATTAAGATTAACTCAAATTGAATTTAATTCATTTTAACTTTAAAATTTAATTTAACTTAAAAAAATTAAATTAACTTTAAAATTTATTTAAACTTTAAAATTTAATTTAACTTAAAAAAATAAAATTAACTTTAAAATTTATTTTAACTTTATAATTTAACTTTAAAATTTAATTTAAGTTTTAAAAAATAAATTAACTTTAAAATTTATTTTATCTTTATAATTTAACTTTAAAATTTAATTTAAATTAAAAAAATAAATTAACTTTAAAATTTATTTTAACTTTAAAATTAAATTAACTTTAAAATTTATTTTAAATTTTAAATTTAACTTTAAAATTTATTTTAACTTAAAATAATATTAACTTTAAAATTTATTTTAACTTTAAAATTTAATTTAACTTAAAAAATTAAATTAACATAACTTTAAAATTTAATTTAACTTAAAAAATTAAATTAACTTTAAAATTTATTTTAACTTAAAAATTAAATTAACTTTGAAATTTATTTTAACTTTAAAATTTAATTTAACTTAAAAAATTAAATTAACTTTAAAACTTATTTAAACTTTAAAATTTAATTTAACTTTAAAAAATTAAAAATAAATTAAATTCAAATTAAAAGTACACTCAATTTTGAACTCATATGCTACTCAGACTATACTGGTTGTAAATTAAACTGTAAAAGTACAAGTGGTGAATGTCAGCTACTTGGCCCATCACTTGTCAGTTGGTTTAGTAGAAAGAAACATTATATTGCCCTATCTACTACTGAGTCAGAATATATAGGTATAGGAGAATGTGTTGCCTAATTACCATAGATGATGCACACTTTAAAAGATTTTAATTTAAACATTACAAATACAAAAGACTAATTGATAATATCAGTTCAATTAATTTAACAAAAAAATCCTGTACATCATTCTAAAACCAAACACATTGAAATTATACATCACTTTATCAGGGATCATGTCACTAAAGGTGATATTGAACTCAAATACATTGAGTTTAAGTCAAATATAACTGACATATTCACTAAACCCCTCCCTGAAAGTGAGTTTAGTAACATACGTCGTCAATTAGGAATGTGCTTAATAAATTAGGACTCTTTCAAAATTTTCTTTAAAATTCTAGAGTAAAATATTTTATTTACATTTCTCAAAATTTTCTATTTTTAGAATTTTGAAAAATAGTTTTAGCCTTAATCTAGATCAAACCCTTAGAATGCATGTTCCTATAGATCTAGGACTTGAGCATCTAACTAACACATTAGGGCTACCTTATTTATGTATTGTTGAACCTAGAAAGGGGTGAGATGCATAGGCAGATTGTTTGGACTTAAGATGTTTATGTCATTGCATCAACATAAGTCTGGACGTTAAATACCAAATAAATATTAATCAGGTTAAGTCAAACACTAACCGAATACAACGAACTTAACCTGACTAACCAGGTGAAAATTGTTATCTTATGATAGTCAGTAAGTAACTAATGGTTAAGATACTTAAAAGTTTTTTTTGTTCTATTTTAAAATAATATCGAGTTCAGGCGAAGGATTAATTATTTTTTTTCATTTCTTTTAAAATATTTTTGAAAATTATTTTCACTTATTACAAAATTATTTTTGAAAATTACTTCCATTTGGTTCAAACAAAATAACAACTTTTAAACTATTATTTTTCTAAAGTTTTCATAAAGTTTCAATATCTTACTTTTTGAAAACATTTCCATTTTCGAAAAGAGTTTTTCTTAAAATGTTTTATAACAAAGTTATCTTAACGAAAAACTCAGCTATTTTTCAATATTCCTTAGTTTTATTGTGAAAAGTATTCTTTTAAATACTCTACCTATTAATTTTTCAAAACTCTAACATTATCAAAGTGTTTTGAAAAACATATGAAAAGTCAGTAGACATTGAAATTTATTTCTGCAAAAGTCCTAACATAAAGTTTTCAAATATTCATTTTTGAAATCAATTTTAAAGATGTCTTTAAAGGTTTTTTTTTTTAACTACTTAGCTTATTTTTCTAAGATAACTCTCCCAAGTCAACCTAAAAATTTTATTTTGTCAAAATTTGTTTTCATTTACTTAGCTAGAATTTGCCTTTATTTGTCTATAATTATTTTTTGATGAATGTCAAAGAAAAAGGATAGGTGGTTTAAATTAACAAACAAAATACCAAGGATAAACATCAAAATAAGACTAACTTAAAAATCATGTCATTGCTAATTTTTGTATATTTTTACTAACTTAACCCAGGTTGTCATTGCATCAAAAAAGAGAAATTGTTGATGTGGTTAGCACTAACGATCTAACTCAGGTTTTGATGAATGACAAAGTAATTTAAGTTAGGTTGTTGTGATCTAACACTTTGACTTAGTGTGCAGAAGAAATCCAACTAGGTCGACGGGCCGACTAGATAGGTTGACGGGCCGACTGAATATCTGGCACGAAGCTCAACTAGGTCGACGGGCTGGTCGAATAGCTGGCACGAAACTCAACTAGGTTGACGGGCTGACCGGATAGCTGGCACGAAGTCCAAACAAGTCGACGGGCTGATCGGATGTCTGGCAAGTAAGTTAAGGTAAGTCACTATAGGGGAGTGACTTGGTGAGGACACATTCCCAGTTAAGGAATTGTAGGCATCAATCCAACATAGATCCATTTTGGAAATCTAAGTTGAGATCGTGACTAGATTCTGGTATCGAGGAGACAGAATTTAATTACTACTCTATTTGATTATAATTGTGCTAACACTTTATTTTGCAAAGTAATATAATTTATATTTATCTTGGACTAATATTTTCTTGCAAGAAAGTGAGTTACTGGAAAATGGTGGTCTGGGCTTTCGGAAGGGATCTGGGCACCTGGAGTTGGTCCGAGCGCCCGGAACTGGTTCGGGCGCCCAGAAGGCAAATCTTATCTCCGCTAATTAGGAGTGCATCAATTGGTTGGGCGACGTCATGGTCCAGGCGTCCAAAAGGGATCCGGGCACCCGGAGCACTCCTATAAAAGAAGCCTTCTACCTGGAGCAGAAATAACAACTTCTTTTGCGACTGCTTTGTTGCACACTGCTCCTGCGACGCTACGACACTTCTCCGACAACCTGCAACTCAATTTCCTTTTCCTGTTGTCGATATTCTTTTAATAATTCTTGTACTAAAGTTTATAATATTTTGTGAATTATTAGTGATTGCCCAACGAAAGCACTCGACGAGTGCGGACCTTGGAGTAGGAGTCGATGAAGGCTCCGAACCCAGTAAAATTAGTTTTCTTAGTGTTGTGCTTATTATTTTCAGCTATGTACTCTGATTACTAATGAATTTTTGACAATCGCTATTCAGCCCCTAGTGAACTGTACGATCCAATAAGAGCATGCTCACTTATAACTCACGCCGGGGCGAGAGTCTGGAAGCGTGAGAGCATGCTTACTTTAACTCGCGCTGGGGTAAGAGTCTGGAATCCTGACCAAGAGGTCATTGGACGTGAGAGCATGCTCACTTATAACTCACGCCGGGGCGAGAGTATGAAATTCCAACTGAGAGGTCATTGGGCGTGAGAGCATGCTCACTTATAACTCGCACCGGAGTGAGAGTCTGGAATTCCAACTGAGAGGTCATTGGGCGTCAGAGCATGCTCACTTATAACTTGTATTGGGGCGAGAGTCTGGAGGTGTAAGAGCATGCTCACTTATAACTCGCGCCGGGCCGAGAGTCTGGAATCCCGACCGAGAGGTCGTTGGGTGTGAGATCATGCTCACTTATAACTCACACTGGGGCGAGAGTCTGGAATCCCGACTGAGAGGTCATTGGGCGTGAGAACATGCTTACCTATAACTCATGCTGGGGCGAGAGTCTGAAATCCTGACCGAGAGGTCATTGGGCGTGAGAGCATGCTCACTTATAACTCATGCTAGAGCGAGAGTCTGGAATCCCGATCGAGAGATTATTGGGCGTGAGAGCGTGCTCACTTATAACTCGTGCTGGGGCGAGAGTTTGAAATCCTGACCGAGAGGTTGTTGGACGTGAGAGCATGCTCACTATAACACGCATTGGAGCAAGTGTCTGGAATCCTGACCGAGAATTTGTCCAGAAGTTCGACCGGAAATTGGTCTGGAAGCTCGACCCAGAATTGGTCCGAAAGCCCGACCGGGAATTGGTCTGGAAGGGAAGTAGTTGTGGATTGAAGGAGCTATGCCCAGGGACTTAGCTTTGATACCGAGGCTGGGTAAATTTTGATCAATGCTTCCCGTCGCCTTCTACCTCATTTCTCGAGGTAGCCGCATGGAATTTTTGGTTCTTGAGGCATGGTCTTCGTGAAGTATGGTGCCACTATTTGCAATTTTCCTATTATTTCCATCATAAATGTCCTTTTATATGGAGCTGACACGTGCCCTATCAACTTTTTTTGTTATGATGCTTGCTGCATGCTTTATGCACGCGACCCCAGGTTGCTTCTTCCTCTTGATCTGAGTCAAACGAAGGCCGATTGAGGTGTCGGAAGTTGATGCAAACCCTCCACTTATTGTTAGATTTGGACACTAGGACTACGTTAGAGAGCTAGGATGAGAACTGTACCTCTTTAACGTGTTCTACTTTCAAGAGTTGGTCCACTTCAGCTCGGATGATCTTATTTTGTTCGACCGAGAAGTTCCGCTTCTTCTGCTTGATTGGTCGGGAATCAGGCAAGAGGTGTAGCTTGTGCTCAGCTACCTCGAGCCTGACTCCCGGTAGCTCCTCGAGGGACCAAGCAAAGACGTTCCTATTGTGTGTCAGGCATTTGACCAGATCTGTCTTGATCTCAATCGGCAGATCGCCTTATATGCGGGTGATGCTCTCCGGATGCTCTGGATAGAGCTAGACCTCCTCCCAAGGGCTTGTTAAAATGTATACTAAAAGTCTAGCTTTTGTATAAATATTTATTTTATAAATAAATAACCACATTAATTAAATGTCTACATTTATATGCTAAGTGTAGTTGTTCAATTAATTTATATTGTAGATAACATAGTGTGCGGTGTCACACACAGAATATCATGTTATTAATTCCTTATAAATTATAAACAGTAGCTCACGACTAAGATGGAAAGGAACAAACCATTGGAATAGTCGTAGTGTAATTTGGTATTAGTTTATCTTAACTATAAAATTACACTAGTACACTCTGAATGTATTGAACATGATCATTTAAGGTAATTTCTTTTTATACTGACTGAATAAAAGAACAAGACCTTTGTTATTGTGAAAGTGTGTGCTCTTAATCCTGATATAATAACAAGCACATATATCTAGTATTTATTTCTTTGACTTATCAATGGGTGAGATTTAGTTCAATAAATCAAGAGGCCCGATAAGTTGGGAAATGATATTATTTATAGTGTGTGTTATTGATTATAGAAGGAAACTGTGTCCTAGTAATCTAGGTTGATAATGTCCCCAAGAGGAGCTCATAAAGATTGTCATGTAAACCCTGTAGGTGGACTTAGTCCGACATGACGATAAGGTTGAGTGGTACTACTTTTGGACTAGATATTAATTAAGTGAGTTGTCAGTAACTCATTTAATTAGTGGGCATTCTATATCTTAAACACAGGGAGACTAACACACTCATGATAAGAAGGAGCCCAAAATATAATTTGGGATTTGTGCGGTAGTTCAATAATAATTCTTTAGTGGTATGAATTATTATTGATGAAATTAAGTTGGGTGGGTGTTCGGGGCAAACACGGGAAGCTTAATTTCATCGGGAGACCAAAACCAATTCCTCCTCTCGGTCCCTATCGTAACCTCTTATTTATAAAGTATTATATCCACCCATACCCACCTTCTTACCCACCTTAAAGTGGTCGACCAAGCCTAGCTTGGAGCCCAAGCTAAGGTCGGCCAAACCAAGGTGAGTTGGTTTCATTAGGTGGCCGGCCCTAGCTTGAACCCAAGCTTGGTGTGGTCGGCCACATTAAAATAAAAGGATTTTATTTTTTAAAATCTTTTCTTATGTGGAAGCCATGGTTTTAAAAGAGAGTTTAAAATTTAAATCTTTCCTTTTATAGTTTTCTAAAAAGATTAAGAGAAAGGTTTGATATCTTTCCTTATTTGTAGTTAAAAGAAAGATTTTAATTTTTGATAAAACTTTCCTTTTTTGTAACCATCCTCATGATTTTAAAAGAGAGTTTTAAAATTAAATCTTTCCTTTTATAGTTTCTACAAAAGATTAAGAAAAGATTTGATATCTTTTCTTATTTGTAGATTGAAAGGAAGATTTAATTTTAAAGAAAACTTTCCTTTTTGGAAATCATCCACATGTTTTAATAGAGAGATTTTAATTTATAAAAGTTTCCTTTTATGACCAACCATGAAGGGAATTTTCAAAAGAGAAATTTTTATTTAAAAATTTTCAGAAACAAATTAGGAAGTTTTAATTTTATGTTTAAAACTTTCCTTATATGAAGGGATTAAGGTGGCCGGCCATTAGAGGTTTAATAAGGAGATTTTAGTTAAATTTTCCTTCTTAAACAATGGCAAGGAATATAAGGAAGTTTTTATTTATAAAACTTTCCTTATTTGTCAAGAGCAAAGAATATAAAAGAGATGGTAGAGGTGTCTCACCTCATAACATATCCTCTATTATTCCTCTCTCTTTTCTTCCTTGGTGTGGCTGGCCCTATTCCTCTTCTCCTTTCTTCTTCTTGTGGATGAACCACATCATCTCTTGGAGCTCTTGTGGTGGCCGGATTTTGCTTGGAGAAGGAGAGAAAGGAGGCTTTGTTTCTAGCATCCCTTGGAGCTTGGTGGTGGTGGTCGAACCTCATCCTTTCTTGGAGTTATTGAGGTGGCCGAATCTTGCTTGGAGAGGAAGGTAGCTTGGGTGGATTCTTGTCTCGGTAGATCGTCGCCCACACGACGTCCGAGATAAGAAGAGGAATACGATAGAAGATCAAGAGGTTGTTGCTTACAAAGAAAGGTATAACTAGTAATTCTATTCCGCATCATACTAGTTTTCTTTGTATAGATTTTGAAATACCAAACACAAGAGGCATATGATTCTAGGTTTCGAATTTGTGATTCGAGTTTGTGTTCTTTTCTTTTCTTTTTCGATCTTGTGATTCGATTATTCTTATTGGTTAAACCTAGGGTTACTATAAGGAGATTGAATATTAAATTTTTTTAAAAGGCTTTGTCAAGAAAGTGGTGGATGATCCCATAGCCAAGAAGGTCTAGTGCCTCGCCATGTTTAACCTGGAAGTCGATTTTAGAAATAAATATTTAATCAACTTTGTAACATGGGTGTGTTAGAGTGTATACTAAAAGCCTAGCTTTTGTATAAATATTTATTTAGAAATAAAGAATCACAGTGGTCGATATCCACATTTATTTGTTAAATATAATCTGTTCAATTAATGTATATAGTAGATAACATGGTATGTGGTGTTACACACAGAAGATCATGTTGTCGGTTCTTTATAAATTATAAACAGTTGCTCGCGACTAAGATGGAAAGGAACAAACCATTGAAGTAGTCGTAGTGTAATTAAGTATTAGTTTATCTTAACTAATAAATTCTACTGATACACTCCAAGTGTATTGAGTAGGACCATTTTAGGTAGGTTCTTTTTGTACTGATTTTATAAAAGAACTAAACCTTAGTTATTATGGAAGTGTGTGCTCTTAATCCTAATATAATAACAAACACATATATTTAGTATTTATTTCTTTGACTTATCAATGGGTGAGATTTAACTCGATAAGTCAATAAGCCTGATAAGTTGGGAAATGATATTACTTATAGTGTGTGTTGTTGATTATAGAAGGAAACTGTGTCCTAATTATCTAGGTTGAGAATGTCCCCAAGAGGAGCTCATAAGGATTCTCATATTAGACCCTGCAGGTGGATTTAGTCCAACATGATAATAAAATTGAGTGGTACTACTCTCAGAGATAGATATTAATTAAGTGAGTTGTCAGTAACTTACTTAATTAGTGGGCATTCGTTATCTTAAACATAGGGAGACTAACATACTCATGATAAGAAGGAGCTCATAATGTAATTTGGGATTGGTGCGGTAGTATGATAATAACTCTCTAGTGGAATGAGTTATTATCGATGAACTTGAGTTGTGTGTTCGGGGTGAACACGGGATACTCAAGCCCATCGGAAGGCCAAAACCAATTTCTCCTCTAGGTCTCTATCGTAGCCTCATTAAAGCCTCAAGTTCATCCAAATATAAGCTCATCTTGATGTCCAAGGAGGGGGTCGGCTTAATGCTTGGTGACCAAGCAAGGGTCGGCCACATTGTTCTCTTAAGGGGCCGACCCCTTGTTTGGTGCCCAAGCAAGAGGGGGTCGGCCACAATAATTCAAAAAAGGAAGGGTGTTTTTGAATTTTTAAAATCTTCTCTTGTAGAAAACTATAAGTTTTAAAAGAGAGATTTTAAATTTAAAAACTTTCCTTATTTGAATTTAGTCACATATTTTAAAAGAAAGTTTAAAAGTTTTAAAACTTTCCTTTTTTAAACCATCCTCATAGTTTAAGAAAAAAAGGAAGAGAAGTTTTAAAATTTAAATTTTCTATCACCATGTTAAAAAAAAAAAATTTTATAAGAGAAGTTTTAAATTTTAAAACATGGTTTTAATTTTTAAAACTTTCCTTTTTTAACTCCTACTTTTGGAAATTGAAAGAGAGCTTGTAAAATTTTATAAGAGGATTTCTTCTTGTAAAATTTTATAAAAAAATATATATTTCCTTCCTTATAGGGGTCGGCCACCCTTGCTTGGTGCCCAAGCAAGGGGCTGGCCAATAGGATTAAATCATCATCCAATCAAATTAAAACTAATTTATGATTGGTGATTGATTCAATCAAGAGGAAAGAAAAGGAAAAATTAAAAGGGAAAAGGAAAAATATGAGGAATATTTTAATTTTTTGTAAAATATTTTTCCTTATTTGTCTTAGGCAAGTATTATAAAAGAATGGGAGGAGTGGCTTCATGAATTAATGAATTCTTTTTCTCTCTTCTCTCTAGTCTCCTCCTTACGGCCGACCCCTAGCTCTTTATCATGCTAGGGCCGGCCACATATTGCTTGTGGTTCTTTTAAGTGGTCGGATACAAGAAGGAGGAGAAGGAGAAGAAGAAGAAGAAGGAGGAGGAGGAGGCATCTAATTTTAGTCTCTTGCTTGTGCTCTCTCATGATGGTCGGATCTCTCCCCTTCCCTTTCCCTTGCTCTCTTTGGTTCCTAAATTGGTGGTGGTGGCCGGATTTTAGAGGAAGAAGAAGAAAGCTCTTTGGGTGGTGTTCATCTTGGAGGATCGTCGCCCACACGACGTCCAAGGCGAGGCGAGGAATACGGCAGAAGATCTCGAGGTCATTAGTTTACAAAGAGAATGTATAATTAGCAATTGTTTTCCGCATCATGATAGTTATTTCTTTTTGTAAGAATTCCAAACACAAGAGTCATTAGATCTAGTATTTCGAATTAGTTTTTCGAATTTGTGTTTTCTTTGTTTTCGAATTTGTGATTCGATTATTCTTTTTGGTTAACCTAGAGTTATTTAAGGAAATTAAATATTAGCTTTCCTTAAAAGGCTTTGTCTAGGCAGTGGTGGTTGCTCCCATATCCAAGAAGGTCATGTGCCTCGCCATGCAGTCCTGGAAGTCAATTTTAGAAATTAATATTTAATGGAATTAATAACATAGGTGGATTTGAATCAATAGTGTTAAGTTCCGCTTACGATTCAAATCTAAACCATTAAGAGCATATAAGTTAAATTTGGAATTAATGATGTTAAGTTCCGTCTGCGATTCATAATTTAAGTTCTAAAGAACACAATAGGTTATTTAAGGAAAGGTTTGCCACTTGTATAAAAAATTTTGTACAGTGGAACCGGTACAATTTTCTTAGGACTAACCAACATGGTGGACTTGGATTAATAATGTTAAGCATCGTTTGTGATCCAAGTCTAAACCTCTAAGAATAGATAAGTTAAATTTGAAATCAATAATGTTAAGTTCCGCTTGCGATTCCTAATTTAATTTCTAAATAACATAATAGGTTGTTAGAAATGGTTCAGGACTTGTACAAATTTTTTGTACAGGGGAACCGGTACGATATTCCAGGTATCAACCAACAGGGTTGGGTTTCTCTGCTATGGGTAGAGGCTCCTCTTGGATGACATGGATTCTGTCATCTTGGGTTTTCTGAGCCTTGTGGGCCTCCACTTTCACCATGTCGATATAACACCTGCGAGAGACCAGTTGCTCGCCTTTGACTTCCCCGACCTAGTCTCCCATGAGGAATTTAATCTTTGGATGGAAGGTGGAGACTACTGCCCGGAACTCGTGCAATATCGGTCTTCCCAGGATAACGTTATAAGAGGATGGTGAATCTACCACGATGAAAGTGCTTCTTCACGTCCTCACTAGGGGCTCGCTACCCAGAGATATTGCTAGCTTGATTTGGCTCATTGGTCTTACCTTATTGTCGGTGAACCCGTACAATGAAGTGGCTACAGGCTGGAGCTCACTAGCGTCAATTTGCATGCCCTCAATCGTATTCTTGAACAACACGTTGACGGAGCTTCTAATATCAAAGAAAACCCTAGCCACGTGGCTGTTGGCTATAACGGCTTTGATTATTAGAGCATCATCATACGGGAGCTTCAATCCCGCTAGGTCTTGCTGCCTGAAATTGATTATAGGCCCAGCAGCTTGTTCCCAGCTGCATCCTACAGCATGTATCTCTAAGCGACGTTCATGAGATTTCCCAACCCTAGTGGAATCTCCATCTGTGGGCCCTCCGGAGATCATGTCGATCTCTCGGATGGCCACATTTCCCCTATTCTCCTCCTCCAGGGATTCCCCTAGCTCCTTACCCCGACCTGGCTACTAGCTTCCCTGACCTGTATTTTCAGACAGGGATTTACCTGACTGACCTGCTATAGTAGGCTGGCTAGCCAACATCCTCTGAAGCTTGTGTGCAATTTCAGGTGGAGATAGACCCAGTTCAGCTGCACACTGAGAGTCACGGGCGAACTAGACGCAATCCATGGTGGCATAGGTGTGGGACCTATGGTAAGTGCAATCGCGGGGTCCCCACTGATTGAGTCTTGGGGCCTGAACAGCTTCCACCCGCTGATCTGTCCTGGCATCTTGACCGGGTGGGAATCCTAGTCGGGCATCCTTGGAGCGGGGAAAAGGCCAAGATGGAGATTGGGGCGGCCTTTTCTCCAGCTTGTTGGCAGGGGCGGGTGCATTGTCTGCTTTTCGCTGAGCTACTTGGGCTTCTTTTATGTTGATGTAGCTGGTTGTCTTCCCCAGTATCTCATCAAAGTTTTATACTGGCTCTCGAATGAGAGCCCGGAAGAACTCCCCCTCCACCAGACCGTGGGAGAAAACGTTCATCAATATCTCTAAGATAGTGGATGGAGCATCCTGGGCTCCCTGGTTGAGGCGTTTAATATAGCTTCTTAAGGGCTCAACAGACCCTTACTTGAGGGCAAAGAGATAATGGTCTGTCTTCTGATACTTCCTGCTACTAGCGAAATGACGCAGAAAAATGGTCTTGAAATCTTGGAAGTAGGTGATGGACCCATTCAACAATCCATTGAACTGTTTTTGTGCCGAGATGGGTAGAGTGTTTAAGAACACTCAACACCTGATGATGTCGCTGTATTGGTACAGCAACACAGCATTCTGAAATTTTCAGAAGTGATCCTCCGGGTCCTTGCTATCATCATATTCCCCAATAGTTGGGGGCTTGTACCCCTTCGGTAGGTTTTTCTCGAGTACCCTTAGAGAGAAGGGCACTTGCTCCTCGAGCAACTCCCTCGGCTCCTCTCGGAGGACTATGACTTTCCCCTTCTTTGAATCTCTAGGAGGGGAACTCTCGGTCATAGAGGTCTATGGTTGCTCTTTCTTATTATAACAGTCCATGCCCTTGTTGTAATAGTCTGGGCAAGGCTCTCGATAGAAGGCTTGAGGGAAATCCTCGGATTGTTTTTTTTGGATCCCCTATCCGAGACACGGGTCAGATCTTTGGAAACTGCGGGCATCTTGTGTGGGTGTAAAGCAGCGATCTGTTTTTCGAAAGCCGCCCACCTCTTGGCCTCCTTGAATAGTTCATATTCTCCTGCTATCATGGTGATGTTTATCCTTCCGGTATCCTCCATCTTCACGCTCCAGAACAAGCGAAGGAAGTTCCCACAAACGACGCCAAATTAATCATATTCAGAATCTGAGTCAGACGAACGTCGGTTGAGGTGTCGTTGGTATTGATGGAGAGGTGACTCGAATACACCTGGCATATGTGCACCAGGAAATAGACCCCCACGTGGAAATGAAGGACGGCGATGACCTAACTGATGGTACTTAGGCTCTGCTCACACTCAGACAAGCACACGGAACATTAGAGACCTGAAACCAGGAAAAAAGTCCCTCACACAGACCCTCCGACGCTCAAATCAGGTACATTTTCTCCAGAAAAATAGTGTACGAAGGAAAAAGAAATGTAGTAGATGAGTATGAATGTGCGAGAAAGTGTACCTCCATAAAGGAGAGGACCTCCCCCTTTTTATATGGCACTGCGTACCTCTGGAACCTGACCGTTGTCAGAGAATGTCGGGTATCAAGGCCTGTCGAGTGATGGAGGACACGTAGCGCCCTCTAATGGATTGAGAGAAGGTTCTATTTGTAAATGACAATAGACTATTGGAATATTCTCTGACATATGGCAGTTATTCCCTGACAGGTGATTCCCTAACATTGTTGTCGCATAGTACTTTCTACCCCGCTCGGGTTGAGTTACAGGCAGTTCGGGCTGACTGTTAGGGTGTGGTGCATGGCCCAAATCTTGATGAGGGAGATGAGCTACGACGAGGGTCCCATCGTTCATGCTTGGAGTACTAAAGGGTCGACCAGAAGTTGTCTTACTGAAAGTACCAGGTCTGTCTATGCGGATCAGGTTTAGGAAACTAGACCAATCGGGGAAGGTCTTGCCTTACTCCGGGTCGCATCTCATATCTCTGATATGGGATCCTGATCTATCAATACCCGACTGGGAATTATGCCGCTGATGACGGCAGACGACCTAACTCCTTCTCCCTAACAGTTGACTGTCACGCTTCCTTAACTTCTAACTGTCACGTTCCATTGACTTTTGACTGTAATGTTTTCATAATTTCAGACTGTCTGACCTTATTGGACCCCCACTTTTTTGTACCGTATCAAGCCACGATGCAACGCATGCAATGAGCAAAGGTGAAGTAGAAGTTTGTCAGCCTAAGAAGTTGAGTTTTCTTCCTTAGTATTACTAGAGAAAAAGAATAAGAGCATAAGCAATTCTATGTGTGTGCACGTGAAGTAGAAGTGAACATTTCTTCGTAAAGCAAGAGAGCTTCAATCCCTTAGATATATTTTTATCTTTCTGTTATGTAATTTTTTATTTAGTAGATATTCATGCTCTTATCATTTTATTTTGGAAAGTAGACATCCAAGCATCATCTCTTAGTATTGTCAAAGGGGACGAATTTATTTTAAGGAGATTGTCTCACTGTAGGACTCGACGTCTTTGTTTTTCAGGCGACTCTCCTCACATGACTTGGACTCAAATTTTGAGTTTATTCGATGTCCGTCTCAAGCCGTCGGCATCAGCTTCCTTGATTCAACACTCGAAGTACTCACCGACTCGACAACTTGGTGAATCAGTGTCTTGATAACTTCCCTCTCCGACACAGACTTAAATAATTTCATATGACATAGAAGATTGGCTTATTCAACCAGGTTGATAGTTTGAGATTAGCAACTCATGTCATCTTGACAAATAAGTAAATATTGTCCCTTCGGTATTAACATGATAAAATCGGAAAGAGATTAATGCTTTAGAGCTCTATGTGTACCTTTATTACTAACATTTTGTTAACATGAATCACTAAGAATAATACGTAAGTACACCAGGTAAGGTTTGATGTGATCAATCGGGTAGTTAGGTCCTATTATATTTGATCCTTATGTTTAATTGTGTAAGAACTTAGGAACACAAGAAATCGAGTGAAAGATGCGATAGACGAGAAACATGGCACGAGAAGTGAGTCGACGGGCTCCGTGCATCCGAGGGACGAGAAGTTGTGGAAGAGTAAACCAGTGGAGCGAGAAGGACGCTCGCAGCGCTTCCGAGGGACAAGAAGCTGAAAGAAGATCGGAGTTGGGTTCGGGTGAGTTCAACTCTAGATGGCCAGAAAATCACCCAAGTGATCGAAGTAGAAACCAGATAAGTCAACGCAAAGTTGACTTGTTAAGAAGCCTAGATCATGTCCAGGCGCCTGGACTCTGGGTGCTACGACTCCAGGCCCCCAGACCTGATCCGAGCACCCTCAACGATGCAAGTCTATCTGCTTCGCAATGGCTCGAGAATAAAATTTTGTCCTTGCTATTTTGATCAATGGGCTATAAATAGAGCCCTTGTCCTCTTTATTGTGTACAATACAAGTTAACAAACTCTGAGCTTTCATTTATAATTCTGTAGTTTATTTTTAATATTTTAACTTCTGTAAGAGACTTCTCCGTCTACATCGAAGGAAAATCTTAGTGAGCTTCCATTGTCTTGGATTAGCAACCTCCCTAGTTGCAAATCAAGTAAAATATTCGTGCCTTTTCTTGGATTATTGTTTATTTTATTTGTTAACTTAACTTATGTTTGTCTTTGCTAAATTATTTATGTTTATTTTATTTATTAACTTAACTTATGTTTATCTTTGCTAAATTCAAAAGTAAAAAAAAAAAATCTAAATTTAATTGCAAGTTATTCATCCCGGCCTTAAGGAACCTACACAATCAACAAGTATAATATCACAGTTCCAACCAAGAAAAAGGAAAATATCGGAGCATATATACAAATATTTTGAATTCTTCCAAGCAGTTCCATGCAATTGTTGTTGGATATTGGAACCTTAATGGACCAATATCTGTTTTGTGGAAAAATCGGAATGCCATCAATAGATAGAAGCCATAATTGACTTCAAAATTGAAATCTACGTTTCGCGTAGATAGATTTAGACTATTAATTTGCTCAAAACCTATTAAAGGTGAATGAGAAATTAATTGTTTAAAGTCGGCCCAAATAAACATTAATTACTCATTAATGATATATAAGGAAATGCATGGGAGAATAGTCCCACATCGGAAATTTTCGATGTGCATTCTTTGCTTATTAATGATGCTGTGTTAATGGAGTTAACTCAGAAAAAGACCAAGTGCTCTCTTCTCAGGGACGAGCAGGTGCTCGCACCTGTGAGCCACGTGCGCACGTGCGCAATGGGCGCTTTGTAGGCGCACTTTGGTTTAGGCGAAAGAAGAATATATTTTGATCAAACTATGTAGTTTCTGTGGGACATATCTTGTTTAAAGATTCACCTAATAAAATCCCAGGGTGCTCCTTCTTACAAAAACAAGATTCTCTCACTTTGTCTTGGGTTCTCTATCCTCTATAAAAAGATAATTCTATAAAAACAAGTTAATAAAATACTAAAATATCCTATATGTCCTAATATTTATAATATCCTACCTAATATATATATTTATATATTATTATGATGCTCCAGATGGCATTGCAGTGCCTACGTGACACTCGAGTGACGTATCAGACTCGTATCTGACATGACAATGCCTATGTGACATCCACGTGGGCAAGAAGAGATGACTGAACTGTTGATTGGGGCAAACGGATGGCTACCGTTGATCAAAGAGGTGTGATGGATCGCCGGTGATGCGATCTGGAGCGTTGGATCGCGAATAGTCACGATCTGACCACTTGGGATGAGACTTGATCTGAAGCGTTAGATCGAATGGATCAGTAGATTCAGATCTGATGCCTATATGTCCTAATATTTATAATATCCTACCTAATATATATATATTTATATATTATTATGATGCTCCAGATGGCATTGCAGTGCCTACGTGGCACTCGAGTGACGTATCAGACTCGTATCTGACATGACAATGCCTATGTGGCATCCACGTGGGCAAGAAGAGATGACTGAACTGTTGATTGGGGCAAACGGATGGCTACCGTTGATCAAAGAGGTGTGATGGATCGCCGGTGATGCGATCTAGAGCGTTGGATCGCGAATAGTCACGATCTAACCACTTGGGATGAGACTTGATCTAAAGCGTTAGATCGAATGGATCAGTAGATTCAGATCTGATGCCTGATGACAATAGGCGAGATCTGAGGGTCACAACTCTTCAGATCTGATGGACGAGATTAAAGTGGGATATGTGAAGGGTTATAACTCTTCAGAATGGACGATCCAAATCGATCCAACCCAAAGAACACATCCACTCACCCAAAAGGCATTCAACCTCTTCATTTGGTATAAATAGAACCCTCCAGATGCTGGAAAATTCATTTGAATCATCGAATTCATCTATTCTACTCTCTCTTGAGCATTCATCTCATCTTGTGCATAAAGAGTCCAAATAGCCTACGAGAAGGTTCGCTGGTCTTGGAATTCGGAGTGCTACGATTCCGAGACGTTCGTCGTTGTATCTTGGGAACGAATTGCTGCTATCCGTTAGCACCGTAGCGGAGCAATATCATTTACAGAGATAGTGTCGAACACTAGCCTCGACGATCAATATCAGTTTACACACTCCGGGAGATATCGGTCCCAAACAGTCGTAAACGATATTCTGCAAACTGATATGGCTACTTCCAACGGCGTTCCGATGGTCGTTCCGACCGCCATTCCGCCAACATCAATTCCGCAACTATATTCTCAACGCCTTGGACAACACACTGTATAACGTGTATTGTTCATTGGAGATGGCGAAATCTTTATGGGAATCACTTGAGAATAAATACAAGACCGAAAATGCCGGATTGAAGAAATTCATCGTCGGCCGGTTTCTGGATTTCAAGATGATGGACTCTAAAAGCATCTCAACTCAAGTCCAAGATATGCAATTAATACTGCATGATCTGGACGCCGAAGGCATGAAGCTAAACGAGTCATTCGCAGTAGCTGCAGTAATTGAGAAGCTCCCTCCGTCATAGAAGGACTTCAAAAATTACCTCAAGCACAAGCAAAAGGAGATGAGACTGGAAGACCTGATCCTGAGGCTACGAATAGAGGAGGATAATCGAAAATTATCCGACTCTAGAGGAACCAAGCGGACTATTGATGAAATGTCCAACCTGGTCGAGTCAAACGTCAAAAAGCCAAAGCAGTTCAAGAAGAAGGCTCAAGTAAAGAAGTTCAAGGGCTCTTGCTACAACTGTGAAAAGTCAGGACACATGTCCAAGGACTGCAGACGCCCGAAGAAGCCGACCAAGGGGCCAAAAGATGCTGCAAACCACGTCACAACCTCACTTGAGGACTTGGATCTCACTGCAGTCGTGTTTGAATCCAATACAATGGAGGATAACCCGAAGCAGTGGTGGATCGATACTGGAGCAACTCGTTATATCTGTTCAGATAAAGCGATGTTCTGCAAGTATACTCCGATAAATGGAAGGAAGCTCTATATGGGCAATTCCACGACATCTCCGATCGTCGGACTCGAAAAAGTTGTTCTAAAGATGACGTCTGGAAAGGAGCTAACTCTGATTGATGTGCTCCATGGATTTCAAGATGAGGGACTCTAAAAGCATCTCAACTCAAGTCCAAGATATGCAATTAATACTGCATGATCTGGACGCCGAAGGCATGAAGCTAAACGAGTCATTCGCAGTAGCTGCAGTAATTGAGAAGCTCCCTCCGTCATAGAAGGACTTCAAAAATTACCTCAAGCACAAGCAAAAGGAGATGAGACTGGAAGACCTGATCCTGAGGCTACGAATAGAGGAGGATAATCGAAAATTATCCGACTCTAGAGGAACCAAGCGGACTATTGACGAAATGTCCAACCTGGTCGAGTCAAACGTCAAAAAGCCAAAGCAGTTCAAGAAGAAGGCTCAAGTAAAGAAGTTCAAGGGCTCTTGCTACAACTGTGAAAAGTCAGGACACATGTCCAAGGACTGCAGACGCCCGAAGAAGCCGACTAAGGGGCCAAAAGATGCTGCAAACCACGTCACAACCTCTCTTGAGGACTTGGATCTCACTGCAGTCGTGTTTGAATCCAATACAATGGAGGATAACCCGAAGCAGTGGTGGATCGATACTGGAGCAACTCGTTATATCTATTCAGATAAAGCGATGTTCTGCAAGTATACTCCGATAAATGGAAGGAAGCTCTATATGGGCAATTCCACGACATCTCCGATCGTCGGACTCGAAAAAGTTGTTCTAAAGATGACGTCTGGAAAGGAGCTAACTCTGATTGATGTGCTCCATGTTCCCGACATCAGAAAGAAACTAGTTTCTAGATCGGCACTTGTTAAGGTCGGGTTTAGACTAGTGTTCCAGTCCAACAACTTTGTCCTTACGAAAAATGGTGTCTTCATAGGAAAGGGATACTTAGAACAAAGTCTATTCAAAATGGTTGTAATGACTGTACTCCGATAATTTGATGGTAATAAAATAATTGCTTCCAGCTATGTGGTTGAGTGTTTTAATTTATGGTATGATCAACTCGGACATGTGCATAATAATACTCTGAAACGTCTCGTCAAACTAAATTTATTACTGAACGTCAATCTTAACGAAACACATAAATGTGAAGTGTGTGTGGAAGCTAAAATGACGAAACTACCTTTCCATTCGGTGGAAAGGTCAACAACTCCTCTAGAATTAATACATAGTGATCTATGTGATTTGAAATTTGTGCAAACTAGAGGAGGTAAAAAGTATTTCATTACTTTTATCGATGACTGCATGAGGTTCTGTTATGTCTTTCTTTTAAGAAGTAAAGACGAAGCCTTAGAGGCATTCAGAACCTATAAAATAGAAGTTAAAAATCAACTTGACAAACGAATTAAAATAATTTATAGCGATAGAGGTGGAGAATATGGTGCACCGTTTGATGAATTTTGTTCAGATTCTGGTAGTATCCATCAAACAACGGCGCCTTACTCACCTCAATCAAATGGTGTTGCTGAACGTAAAAATCGGACACTAAAAGAGATGATGAATGTCTTGTTGATAAATTCAGGCTCACCTCAAAACTTGTGGGGGGAAGTAATATTATCGGCAAATCACATTCTCAACAAGATCTCTCATAAGAAAAGTGATAAAACTCCATACGAACTATGGAAAGGCCGCGAGCCATCATACAAATACCTAAAAGTGTGGGGGTGCTTGGCAAAGGTCGAAGTACCTAAACCGAAGCAAGTAAAGATTGAACCTAAAACGTTCGATGTGGTATTTGTCGGATATGCCCATAATAGTAGTGCATATCGTTTCCTAGTTCACAAATCAGACATTCCTAATATTCATGTGGGAACAACCATAGAATCTCGGAATGCGATATTCTTTGAAAACGAATTCCCAAATAAGAAGGGAAACGTTGAAAATGATAACAACGGAAGTTCAAACAAAAATGACGTTACCGAACTTAGCTATTATAAAAGGACTGTTGACGATCAAAGCGAAGGGTCACGTCGTAGCAAACGGGCTAGAGCTGAGAAATCGTTCGGGCCAGATTTCATGACTTTCATGTCGGAAATGGACCCAAGAACATTAAGTGAAGCTCTCTCTAGTCCCGATGCTCTAATGTGGAAAGAAGCTGTCAATAGTGAAATCGAATCCATCATGAATAATCATACTTGGGAATTAGTAGACCTTCCTTCTGGTAATAAACCATTAGGTTGTAAGTGGATACTAAAACGCAAGTATAAAACTGATGGATCAATTGACAAGTATAAGGCCAGACTTGTAGCCAAGGGGTACAAGCAAGAGGAAGGCCTTGATTATTTCGATACATACTCACCGGTGATAAGGATTACGTTCATACGAGTGCTAATAGCCATTGCAGCACTGTATGACCTTGAAATACATCAAATGGATGTTAAGACTGCGTTCTTAAATGGTGAGTTGGAAGGAGAAATTTATATGGAGCAACCCGAGGGGTTCGTGGCTCCAGGAAATGAGAAAAAGGTGTGTCGACTTGTTAAGTCGTTGTACGGACTTAAGCAAGCGCCTAAACAATGAAACCTTAATGGACCAATATCGGTTTTGTGGAAAAATCGGAATGTCATCAATAGATAGAAGTCATAATTGACTTCAAAGTTGAAATCTACGTTTCGCGTAGATAGATTTAGACTATTAATTTGCTCAAAATCGATTAAAGGTGAATGAGAAATTAATTATTTAAAGTCGGCCCAAATAAATATTAATTACTCATTAATGATATATAAGGAAATGCATGGGAGAATAGTCCCACATCGGAAATTTTTGATGTGCATTCTTTGCTTATTAATGATGCTGTGTTAATGGAGTTAACTCAGAAAAAGACCAGGTGCTCTCTTCTCAGGGGCGAGTAGGTGCTCGCGCCTATGAGCTCGCCACCCGCCACGTGCGCACGTGCGCAATGGGCGCTTTGTAGGCGCACTTTGCACTGGATTGCGAATAGTCAAGATCTGACCACTTGGGATGAGACTTGATCTAAAGCGTTAGATCGAATGGATCAGTAGATTCAGATCCGATGGCTGATGACAATAGGCGAGATCTGAGAGTCACAACTCTTCAGATCTGGATGAGATTAAAGTGGAATATGTGAAGGGTTATAACTCTTCAGAATGGACGATCCAGATCGATCCAGCCCAAAGAACACATCCACTCACTCAAAAGACATTCAACCTCTTCATTTGGTATAAATAGAACCCTCCAGATGCTGGAAAATTCATTCGAATCATCGAATTCATCTATTCTACTCTCTCTTGAGCATCATCTCATCTTGTGCATAAAGAGTCCAAATAGCCTACGAGAAGGTTCGTTGGTCTCGGAATTCGGAGTGCTACGATTTCGAGACGTTCGTCGTTGTATCTTGAGAACGAATTACTGCTATCTGTTAGCACCGTAGCGGAGCAATATCGTTTACAGAGATAGTGTCGAATCGACACTAGCCTCGACGATCAATATCAGTTTGCGCATTCCGAGAAATACCGATCCCAAACAATTGTTACCCTTAAAAGGAACAACAACAAAGGGGAAGAACCAGAGTTGAAAGAAAAATAATCATCGAGAGTTCCCCAATTCTTAATTAAGATTTTTCAAGCAAAAAAAACATTGGTGACCTGAAACACTACCTGAATCCATCACATATGAGCAAAATAATAAGAATAATATTATTCACAACAGTGGAAGAGAGAAGAAAAAAGGCCCAGAAATTAAGAGCAAAGAGTAGACTTAGAAGAAGAAGAAGAGGAGGAGGAGGAGGAGGAGGAGATATTATAAAGGTGATGTTGGTATCAGCTGCTTACATCTTAACTCAAGGAGACGAAACCACAAGCAGTAGCATAGCACTGGTTGGTGTGACACTGTGACTGATGGTGCCCGCTAACTCAATCAGACATGGGGATTATGTAGTAGCTTTTGACCCTTCTTTCCTCATAATATTTTCAGTGTCTTTTCTCGCATTTAATTCTTGAGGATGGCAAAGACAGAAATCCTAGACATGCAGTTGAAAGCATTGGTCCGAAGTCAAAATCTGTAGACCTTCATTTGATGTTAAATTATTGCGCAGATACCATACAACAGTGCTTCAGCCGATGTAAAACTAATAAATATGAGCATTGTTTAGGATTTGTCACCTACGAATTTACCTTTCTTTATCTTGCTGGACCAACGATAAGGGATGCTCAGAGTGAGTAAAAGCATCTTTTGCTTCATTATAAGAGATCCGATCCTTAGCTGCGTTGAATAATTGAGTAATGATTATTCAATGTCTGGACTTAATGGCATTCGCTGGCCATTGAGAGTCAGATAATGCTGTTGGGATAGTTATAAACTCACCATTAACCGATAAATTAATGTATTCATTACATAATTGAGCAACAAACAAACAAAAAATTATTCATCCGGATGCATTCGACACGTGCAAGTTATGCGAGTATCACCTTCCTTCATTATATAGGAGCTCTGACTCTTGGTTGTGTTGAATAGTCGAGTAATGATTATTAAATGTCTAAGCTTAATGATAGTCGTTGGCTATTGATGGTCAACTATTAGTGTCAGGATAGTTACAAATTTACCATTAATCGACACATTAATATATTTGTTACATAATTGAGCAACAAGCAAAAGAATCAATTGAACCCGACTGATTCTACATTCGACACGTACAGATTGTGCTTGCACATGAGTTACCTTTGGTTAAGTGTAATCTAAGTCCTGAATTTGCACCCTCACATGGGCATATGTGGAAGAGACTCTCTCCCTATGTATATGTGTTGGAATCAATCGGTAGAGGAAAGAAAGAATATAAAGTTTTTTTGATACTCTTATTACTAAAGCTAATAGGCTCATTTATACAAATTGTCCAACACAATAATAGAAAGATTAAATAAGTCATACAATCATAATAATTATAAACATAGTAATATAATAGACTTGGAAATATTATTTTTCCTATTTAATTCATGTCGATCTTTATTGTATGTCAAATATAATAAATCCCAATTGATTAAAATCAATTAAAGATTATTTCCATTATTATCATTATCCCCCCCCCCCCCCTCCACAAACTCAACAAGAGTGTCTGAACGTTGAGTTTGAGTGCTAACTTGGTGAAACGTTGTCTAGATAATAACTTAGTAAATATATCAGCAATTTGATCTTCCGTAGAGATATAAGAAACTGAAAGTTGTCGAGTCGCTACACGCTCGCAAACAAAATAAAAAGCAATCTCTATATGCTTGGTACCAGCATGAAAAATCATATTTGCCGCAAGATAAGTTGCTCCGATATTATCACACCATATTTTAGATGTAGCAGTTGGGAAAAAGTGTAATTCTGAAAAAAGAGATTGTAGCCAAATAATTTCTAGCGTTGCGTTAGCGATAACTTTATATTCAGCTTCAGTACTCGAGCGAGATAGTGTAGGTTGCTTCTTTGAAAGCCAGGAAACAAGATTTCGCCCAAGAAATATAGCATATCCACTAGTAGAACGTCTATCTTCGGGAGATCCAGCCCAATTTGCATCACTGTAGGCAATCAACTCTCGTGAAGACTGACGATATAAAAGAAGACCATGTAGAATAGTGTCTTTGAGATATCGAAGAATTCGCTTAACACATTCCCAATGATGTTCAGTAGGAGCATGCATAAATTGACAGGCACAATTCACAGCGAAAGCAATATCGGGTCGTGTAATTGTGACATATTGTAGGGCACCAACAATACTACAATAGATTTGGGGTCAAACATCGAAGAGAAGAAGGTGCAGTGAAACCACCCTCAATGATTAGTGTGGAGGTAGGACGTGCACCATCCATTTTAGCTCGTTGTAGGAGCCCAGTAATATATTTGCTTTGAGAGAGAAGACAACCTTCAGAATGTGAGAGAAACTCTATGCCAAGGAAAAAACGAGCATCGCCAAGATCCCGAATAAGAAACTTTTGATGGAGAAGATGTAGTAAAGTAGTAATGTCGTTTTGATCACTACTAGTTATTAATATATCATCCACATAAATCAGAATAAATATTGAAAATTCCTCATGACATTTGTAGAATAGGGAAGAGTCTGTTTTTGAGTCAGAAAATCCTTGAATATAAAGCCAGGTAGATAGACGATGAAACCATGCACGAGGTACTTGTCGAAAATCATATATAGATTTCGGAAGTTGACGCACATGTGTTGAAAGTTGCGGATGGATGAATCCAAGAGGTTGCTCCATATAAACAATTTTTTCAAGGTGTCCATGAAGGAAAGCATTGGAAGCATCTAATTAACGTATTGGTCAATTGGAGCTTACAGCTATAGATAGTAGTAATCTGATAGTTATAATTTTGATGTCTGGACTAAAAGTATTATTGAAGTCAATACCTGGCTGTTGATTAAAGCCTTTAGCAACAAGACGAGCTTTGTAACGTTCAATAGAACCATCTGCATGATACTTAATTCGATAAACACATTTAGAGCTCATAATATTCATAGATGGGGTACGAGGGACTAAGCTCCAGGTTGCATTACGAAAAAGAGCATCAAATTCTATAGTCATCGCAGCACGCCAATTTGGATCTTTGACTGCCTGTGTAAAACTAGAAGGTTCAACAAAATTTAAAGAAGCAATAAGAGCACGTGGAAGAGGATAACGAGTGGAAACTGGTTGACATCGTGTATAAATATCGCTTAGAGGAAGCATCCGTCGAGGAATATCATCATTAGAGCTACTCGGAGATGAGTGGTCAGACGGATGAAAATCCGAACTAGAGAGTGGATCACCACTAGCCGTCGAGTCTACAGGAACTTGTGGAGATGGAGCATGACCCAAGATACCATCCCCCCTTGTACTTTCAATATGCCCTGATGAATCAATATGTGGGGCTTCTGGTATGTTGCTTGGTGATATTAGATAGTTGCCTTGATTATCCGAAGGAGAATCTGAGGTAGCAACTGCAAACGGAAATAGAGATTCATCAAAAGTAACATGTCGAGAAATATATATCCGACCGATCAAAATATGGAGGTAACGGTACCCATGATGTAAATTACTATAACCAAGAAAAATAAATTGTAAAGAGTGAGGGTTTAACTTATGCTTAGAGTAAGGTCGTAGCCAAGGATAACATGTGCAACTAAAGATACGAAAGAAGGAGTAATCTGGAAGACAATTATAAAGTCTTTCCAAGGGACACATATTTTGAAGTAGTGGAGTGGGTAAATAATTGATAAGGTAGACTACGGTTTGGATGGCATCATCCCAAAATTTAAGAGGAACCAAGGCATGATTAAGAAGAGCTAAGGCAGTTTCAACCACATGACGATATTTTTCTCTCGGTGGATCCATTTTGTTCAGGAGTGTGGGGACAAGAGACTCGATGGATGATGTTGTTGGTGCGGTTAGCACTAACGATCTAACTCAGGTTTTGATGAATGACAAATCAGGTTAAGTTAGGTTTGTTGTGATCTAACACTCTGACCGAGTGTGCAGACGAAGTCTAGACAGGTCGACAGGCTGACCGGATGTTTGACACGAAGTCCAAGCGGGTCGACGGACTGACCGGACCCTTGGCAAGAAGTCCAGCTAGGTCGACGGGCTGATCGGATAGCTGGCGAGAAGTCCAAGCGGGTGGACGGGCTGACCGGACGCTTGGCGAGAAGTCCAGACGGGTTGAAGGGCTGACCGGACGTCTGGCAGGTAAGTAAAGGTAAGTCACTGGAAGGGAGTTACTGTGAGGACGCGTTCCCGAGAAGGGAACATTAGGCGTCGATCCAGCTTAGATCCATTTCGGATCTCTAAGTCGAGATTGTGACTAGATTTCGGTCTCGGAAAGACGGAATCTAAGTCATACTTTTTATGTCAAACTTATGAACTGTGCTAACACTCTGTTTTGCAGGATATACACTATTTATTTGCCTGGACTAACCTTGTCTTGCAGGAAAGCTGGTTTCTGGAGAAAGGTGGTCCGGGCGCCCAGGAGGTGATTTTTATCCAGATCGCGCGTCGCCACGTGGAGTTCGCTGGTTGGACCTGCCACGTCTCACCAGAGCGCCCGGAAGGGATCCGGGGCGCCCCGAGCCTCATATAAAAGGAGGGTCAGAGGGGAGCTTCAGAACAACAATTCAAAGAGAGATCTCCTACTTCTTGCCCTGCTGCTCTGTGCGCCTGCGACGTTGACAAAGCTCCGACAACGTGCTCTTTCTTCTTTGGTTAATTTTCTTGTCGGTATCACATTAATTTCATTAGCATTTCAGCACTTAGTTTGTAATAATTTTTCAAACTGCTAGTGATTGCCCACCGAAAGCACCCTTGTGTGAGGGCCTTGGAGTAGGAGTCGACACAGGCTCCGAACCAAGTAAAACTGGTTTATGTTAGCATTGTTTTTCTATTTTCGCTGCGCGTAACTCTTTTCGAATGAATTTCATAATCGCTATTCACCCTCCCCCCCCCTCTAGTGAAACATCACGATCCAACAAGTGGTATCAGAGCAGGTACCGCTCTAATTTGGTGCAACCACCAATCAGACAAGGGGGGAGAAAATTTTCTTTTCTTTCTTTCGCTTTCAGTCTTACGTTTAATTCCAAACTGATATTATTATCTGTTTGGAAAGTTTTCTCGTTGCAATTAAATCTAAATTGGTGCAACACCAATTTAGTTCATTTATTATTTTTTAATTCTTCCCGCACTGCTAATCCAAGACCAAGTCTTGAGAATTTGTCTGTCTATTTGTTTGATTGTGTGCAGGATTTAAAATGTCTCAACTTGAAGGCTTCAGCACAGTACGACCTCCTCTTTTCAACGGGGATGATTTCCCATACTGGAAGAAGAGAATGGAAGTATATCTCAAGACGGACTTCGACCAGTGGATGAGCGTCACCAGACCCTACAAAATACCAGTAGACAGTTCCGGGAATCTACTGGATCCAGAAGATTGGACATCAGACCTAAAAAAGAAGGCATCAGCAGAGAACAAGGCAATCAACAATCTACAGTGCAGATTGACTAGAGAAGAACTAAACCGGGTCGGACCACATAAGAACGCCAAAGAGCTGTGGGACAAACTGATCGAGCTGCACGAAGGAACCAGCGATGCTAAGGTAACAAAAAGAGATTTACTCTTAAATAAAATATTTAATATAAAAATGTAGGAAGGGGAAACTGCAAGTCAACTGCACACGAGGATCAAGGACATCCTCAACAGACTCTACGTGATAGGCCACCAAATGGAGAACCGGGACTTAATAAGGTATGCACTGAATGCATTTCCACGTAATAGTTTGTGGGCATCTATTGTGGATGCCTACAAAATTTCAAAAACTTTATCTAAACTTAAATTAGACGAGTTGTTTTGTGAATTAGAACTACACGAACAAACTAACGTCGGAGCCGAGAAAGGTGTAGCTTTGTTTGCAGATTCCTCCAAGGAGAAGATAAAAAACAAGTCTGAACCTGAAGACGACTCTGATCAGAACTCTGAAGATGAAGAGCACCTGGTGAACTTGGTAAGGAAAATGTTCACCAGGAGGAAAAGGAGTTCACCAAAAAGGACCTTCACAAGATCAACTCTCCAACCGACCCGAGGAGTGTGACATGCTTTGGATGTAACAAAAAGGGCCATTACAAGAACGAGTGTCCGAAATTGAAAAACGAAAAACAAAAGACGACCAAAAAGAAGGCCCTTAAAGCAACGTGGGACGACACTTCCTCGAATGAATTGGAAGCCGAAGAATAGAAGAATAAGAGTTACCTCGCGCTGATGGCCCGCGAAGAAGAATCGGAGGAAGAATCGGAAGACGGGTCCGAACCCGAATCGAGCCACGAGTTCGTACTCGTTTCTGAAGGTCCTGAAGAGGTATATCTAAATTTAAATAAGAAATTTTTTAAAATTATTTCTTGCTTAAACAATAAATTAGTTAAAATAGAAAAAGAAAATGAGTTGCTTTTTGAAGAAAATCAAAATCTCAAGAAACAAATAAAAAATTCAAATCCAACTCAAGATCTAACACTCGAGGAGGAGAATTTATCACTAAAAAATGAAATTAATAATTTAAAGGAAATGTTAGAAAAATTCACAACAAGATCCAAAAACTTAGATTTAATATTAAATAATCAAAAAGCAACTTATAATAAAACCGGACTTGGCTATAAGTCAAGCTCAAATAAAACATTCAAGTCATTAATTACACAACACAAACCAACAAAACAAGCTTGGGTTCCGAAAGCGTGTTTAATCACGCAAGTAGGACTTAATCAATACTACATCCCTAAAGATAAAATATATTATATAAAGTCAAATAAATCAAATAAACCAGAATACAAACCTGAACCAAAAGGTTTAAAATCTAAACATATTAAAACTCAACAAAATGTAAACTATCATCAAGTGAAATTTAATTATAAAAGAAATAGACATAAACCGAGAACAAAGTTAAATTAAATGATAATTAATTCAGGGGGAGACTCCAGAATAACTGGCACCTCCAAAACTAACTTACCCGGCAAGGTAACCCTAACCAACCTACCCGACAGGGTAATTAAGATTAGTTAAAAAGGGTTCAAGTTTAACTTGAAAAATGGTACTAGTGAAATATTGGATGATAGTATGTTAGGGAAGCTTAGTCTATGCATGTCTAGGAAGATATGACTTCAACCTGGTGCATTTGGCTAAGTGGAACTGACCGAAGCTACCATTTATGAGTCCTAACAAGTTAGACCAAGGTTTTGTACTAAGTACAGTGGATAGGATTATTTAGAAAACCTCGAAGGCATGGTTACTTTAATGATGTCCGAGTGACTCACCATAGCCCAGAAGTTTATCCAGAGAACGTCTATTTGTTGAACCCAAAGCTAAACCTGAATCTAACACAAGTTAAAAACAAACTCCAAAATTGAATCTAATTCATCTCAATAATTATAGGATTCCCTGATTGAAAACATAGATCGGGTGAGATGACTAAGGACATCAAATTAAAATTAAATCAAATTAAAATTAAATTAAATTAAATCAAATTAAAATTAAATTAAATTAAATTAAAATTAAAATTAATTTTTTTTTAAACTTAAAAAAATTATTTTAAAATTAAAACCTAAATTTTTTAAACTTAAAAATTTATTTTAAAATTAAAACTTAAATTTTTTTTAACTTAAAAATTTATTTTAAAATTAAAACTTAAATTTTTTTAAACTTAAAAAATTTATTTTAAAATTAAAACCTAAATTTTTTAAACTTAAAATTTTATTTTAAAATTAAAACTTAATTTCTTTTTAAACTTAAAACTTTATTTTAAAATTAAAACTTAATTTCTTTTTAAACTTAAAACTTTATTTTAAAATTAAAACTTAATTTTTAAAAAAAAAAATATTTTAAAATTAAAACTTAATTTTTTTAAACTTAAAAAATTTATTTTAAAATTAAAACCTAAATTTTTTAAACTTAAAAATTTATTTTAAAATTAAAACTTAATTTTTTTTAAAAAAAATTATTTTAAAATTAAAACTTAAAAATTATTTTTTAAACTTAAAAATTTATTTTAAAATTAAAATTAAAATTTTTTTAAACTTAAAAATTTATTTTAAAATTAAAACTTAATTTTTTTTTAATTAAAACTTAAATTTTTTAAACTTACAAATTTATTTTAAAATTAAAACTTAAATCTGTTTTTAAACTTAAAAAATTTATGTTAAAATTAAAACTTAAAAATTCATTTTTTTAACTTAAAAATTTATTTTAAAATTAAAACTTAAATTTTTTTTTAAACTTAAAAATTTATTAAAACTTAAATTTTCTTTACTTAAAAATTTATTTTAAAATTAAAACTTAAATTTTTTAAAACTTAAAAATTTATTTTAAAATTAAAACTTAAATTTTTTTAACTTAAAATTTTATTTTAAAATTAAAACTTAAATTTTTTTCTAAACTTAATAATTCATTTTAAAACAAAAAAAAACTTAAATTTCAAAAAAAAAAAAAACCCAATACCGGCGTCAAAAAATCAGGGGCGAGCACCCCTGGTATACGGACCCGGGGCGCCTGGAGGGGATCCAGGCGCCCCGCCCCACTTGACCCCGGGTGCCCGGACTTCCTTATATATAGGAGGGCAAGGGCGCCCCCCTTACCCTTGCACCTCCAAGCTTTCGTTCAAGCTTTTTCCAAGCTTCACTACGAAAGCATTCAAAATTAAAATTTTCTCTCGTTCTACGGTTAATGCGAGGTCGCGAATCAACCGAGGTCGTCAGCTCTAAAATTATTTTAGCAATGGCTTCTCGGTAAAATTCTTGCCTTCTATTTAAAGTTTATTATTGCATGTTTATTTTCTTTAATTAGTATTATTTTATTATATAATTTATGAAACGTTCTAAATCTGGTGCTGGACCCTCTACTCCAAGTGTTTATCCTAGGTTTCTCACTGATGAGCTTAGGATTAAGTTTGAGTCAACCATCTACATGGCCATTAGGACCAAATGTATAGATAAAGCGTTCTTCTTACGCTCTTGCATTCCAGCTATGGAGGCCATAAACCACTACAACCTTCAGAACCTTGTTGAATGTACTAGCCCAGTAAACATAAGTTTGTGTGCAGAATTTTATAACAACCTAGTAAAAGTAGACGACTTTACCTATACTGCTAGGGCAGCTGGGACTGATATCACGTTGTCCCCCACTACCATCCGAGAGTTTTTGGAGTTACGAGAGTCTACCTGTCCCTTTCAGTGCTATCCTCCCAGGGAGCTACCCTTTGGAGATCCCTACTCGCATATCACTCTTGATATGATTTATTCGTATTTTTTCGGGGGCGAGCGAGTACCCACAGTGACCCAATTTAGGTCAGTTACCCTTCGAGTCCAGGACTACGCCCTTTATAGGGTCTTAGTCTTTTGCATTCTACCACTGAGCACTCGCGACATCGCGATGATGCTCCCATTCCATTCCTTTCTCCTCTATGCTCTATGTCATAGGCTAGATATTGACATTAGCCTGCATATCTTTTCCACCATCATCTACTCGGCCGGATATGTGACGAGTGGGCGAGTTCATATGCCCTATTGTCACATTCTGACAGCATATATGTCCTCTTTGGGCATTGATGTCACCAGAGGTGACATCCGCTATATGACCGAGTTTGACATTATAGGAGCTAGGAACTTTTCCCTAGCTAGTATTCATATAGATGATGAGGGTATCATGACCTGGCAGAGGGGGGCACAGCACCAGCATGACCCAGACGCACAGCAGGAGGAGGCCGATGAGTTCTTTCTTGCACTCTTTCCTGACGAGGCCGCTCCTGCCCCAGCACCAGCTCGAGCCCCACGTCCCGCTCCTCGCACTCTAGCCGATCGAGTATCCGGGCTAGAGAGAGCCATGTTGAGCCTCCAGCAGGAGTCCTCCGAGTTCCACCGAGACATACGACGAGAGGTCTCCGATCTCCGACGAGAGGTGCGACAGGAGGTCTCTGATTTACGACGAGATGTGCGACAGGAGATCTCTGACCTGCGACGAGACCTACGAGAGGACAACCGGGCTCGTCACACTGAGATATTGGCACTGCTTCGATCGATGGGTTCCGGACCACCTCCATCATCGTCTCAGTAGTCGTGATTATTACGTAGCATTGTTATGACACTATTACAGCTTTTTGTAGTACATATTATTCTATTGATCTTCATTTTCAGATCTGATTGGTTATACTCTAATTTAATAGACTAGGATTTTCAAAATTCTAATTTGTTTTAAATTCTAGGTTAAACTTGTTTCCATTTGTTTTAAACCTTTCCTACCTTTAGAATTTCAAAACAATTTTAGCCTTAGCCTAGAAAAATCCTCTTAGAAATCATGTTCCCCCAGGACTAGTATTTGAGCATCTCACCAACACCCTAGGCTTATCTTGCTTGTGATTGACAAACATAGAAAGGGGTGAGATGTATAGGCCAATTGCCTGAACTTAAGATGCTTATGTCAGTGCATCGATATAAGTCTGGGCGTTAAATACAAAATATACATTGATCAAGTTAAGTTATCTAGTTCAGTAAACCGCTAAACTGATCACAATGAACTTAACTTGACTAACCAAGTGAAAGCTGCTATCTTCTGATGGTCAATAAGTACCTATTTGGTTAGACAATTATTTTAGATGTCAGGTTTAGGAGAAGAATTAAACCAACAATTAACACCAAAATTATTTTCTCCACCTTAAACATAATATTTTTTCTAATATTTTTTTTCAGTATTCAAATTGGTCTTTGGTTTCAAATCTAAAACTTTGACAAACTTAATAAGTCTTGAAAAGAAAAGTTTTTTCAAACATAGTTTTTGAAATATTCTCTTAAAACTAGCCTTTATAAAATTAAATTATTCAATTATATTTTTTTTAAAACTCAGTTTCAATTAGTTTTGAAAAGTAAAATCTTTTAAACTCAGTTTTGAAATTTTTTCAAATTTGAAAAATGTTGTTTGAAAAATCTAGCTTTGAAAACTTAGCCTTAAAATTTTGATTGTCAAAACTTATGTTTGAAAAATACTTCAAAATTGAAGCATATTTTGAAAACTCACCTTGATCCTAAAATTTGAAACTTATACTTTTTCTGATTTGAAAATCCTCTATGAAGTTACAAAGTCATTTTTGAATTAAAGTTTTGCAAAAAATAAAATCTTTAAATGCCTTATATTTAGCCACTCTTAGTTATTTTCCAAAAGACTGTTTTACATGTTTTGGCTACCCTCAAAACTTAGTCTTAAAAATCAATTTAATATTTTAAACAAATCTTTGTAAGTTAAAACTCCTCCAAGTTAACTTGACATCATTTCCTACATTTTTTATTCTGTATTTTTAAATGTTTAAATTATATCCTTGTTTGATAAATGCCAAAGGGGGAGGGATATAGGTGGTTAAGTTAGAAACAAAATAACATTTAAAACTAAATGCTAGAAACTTAAACCCCATGCTAGAACGAAATGCTTAATTTTTTTCGCATATTTTTACTAACTTAACCAGATTGTCATTCCATCAAAAAGGGAGAGATTGTTGATGCGGGTAGCACTAACGGTCTAACTCAGGTTTTGATGAATGACAAATTGGGTTAAGTCAGGTTTGTTGTGATCTAACACTCTGACCGAGTGTGCAGACGAAGTCCAGACAGGTCGACGGGCTGACCGGATGTCTGGCACGAAGTCCAAGCGGGTCGACGGACTGACCGGACGCTTGGCAAGAAGTCCAGCTAGGTCGACGGGTTGACCGGATAGCTGGCGAGAAGTCCAAGCGGGTCGACGGGCTGACCGGACGCTTGGCGAGAAGTCCAGACGGGTCGAAGGGCTGACCGGACATCTGGCAAGTAAGTAAAGGTAAGTCACTGGAAGGGAGTGACTGTGAGGACGTGTTCCCGGGAAGGGAACATTAGGCGTCGATCCGGCTTAGATCCATTTCGAATCTCTAAGTCAAGATCATGACTAGATTCCGATCTCGGAAAAATGGAATCTAAGTCATACTTTTTATGTCAAACTTATGAACTGTGCTAACACTTTGTTTTGTAGGATATACACTATTTATTTGCCTCGGACTAACCTTGTCTTGCAAGAAAGCTGGTTTCTGGAGAAAGGTAGTCCGGGCGCCCGGAGGTCCAGGTGCCCGGAAGGGATCCGGGCGCCTGGGAGGTGATTTTTATCCAGATTGTGCGTCGCCACGTGGAGCTCGCTGATTGGACCTGCCACGTCTCACCAGGGTGTCTGGAAGGGATCCGGGGCGCCCCAAGCCTCATATAAAAGGAGGGTCAGAGGGGAGCTTCAGAACAACAATTCAAAGAGAGATCTCCTACTGCTTGCCCTGCTGCTCTGCACTCCTGCGACGCTGACAAAGCTCCGACAACGCGCTCTTTCTTCTTTGGTTAATTTTCTTGTCGGTATCGCTTTAATTTCATTAGTATTTCACCACTTAGTTTGTAATAATTTTTTGAACTGCTAGTGATTGCCCACCAAAAGCACCCTTGTGTGCGGGCCTTGGAGTAGGAGTCGACACAGGCTCCGAACCAAGTAAAACTGGTTTGTGTTAGCATTATTTTTCTATTTCCGCTGCGTGTAACTCTTTTCGAATGAATTTCGTAATCGCTATTCACCCCCTCTAGCGAAACATCATGATCCAACAGATGCCAGAGGAAGTAAGATGACGATGAAGTGCTTGATACTCTCCACCCCAATCAGAATGAAGGGAGAGGATTTTACGATCAAAATAGCGCTCAACTTGTTTTTGAAAGAGACAAAAAATATCAAAGAGATCAGACTTTCTTTTCATAGGAAAAATCCAAGTAAACTTGCTGAAATTGTCAATATAAATAATATAATAAAGAAAACCTTGATTAGGTAGAATAGAAGCAGGATCTCACACATCAGAGTGAATAATTTCTAAAGAAAAACTAGAAGTACGAGAAGAAGACACAAAAGGTAATTTATGAGATTTTGCTTTCATGCAAGATTCACATAAATGAGAAGAGGAGACTAAAGAAATTGGTAAACCATACTAGTTAATGATATTCTAAACAACACGTAGAGACGGATGACCAAGACATGCGTGCCAAGAGAATTTATCAGTGCGTTTTCCAACAAACGCATTATTATAGGTGGGTTGAAGATGATAAAGATCGTCTTTAATATTTCCTCGAAGTAGAATATTTCCTGTTGTGGGATCCTTCACAAGATAATGATGAGGATGAAATTCAAAGAACACATTATTATCAAGAGCAAACTGACGGACGGAAAGTAAATTTTTAGTAATAGAAGGAACATAAAGAGTGTTGTGCATGCGAAAAGTACGACTATATGAGTGAAAAGATGTGTTTCCAATGTGAGTAATTTGTAAACCTGAGCCATTATCTATTTGTACCATGTTGGGTCCATCATAAGGTGAAGCCTCTGTGATAATATTATATTCTGGTGTAACATGATGAGTTGCTCCAGAATTCGGATGTCATCCTGGATTCTAAAGAGTCGATGAAATTATATTAGGAGAGATAGAATGTGAGAGTGCTTCAGAATGAGATGACTGGGTTGTAGAATGATAAGAAGGTGGTGGTCGATTTAAAGATGAGTGTTCTCCTTGTGAAATAGTTGGTTGTCCCAATGCTGCAGAACCACCAACAAAATTTGAGTCAAATCTTTTAGGACATTGAATACCAATATTTCCAATTCTGAGACAAATTTGACAACTTCTCTGACTATAAGACCAATCAAATCTTCTAGAGCAATGAATACCACTATGATCAACGATATGACAAATTTAACATCGTTCTAAACTTTGCTTTTGGCCACCTTGATGTCGTTGAGTATCTGACATCGAAAATAAATAACTCGCCCCTTGATAGTAATAGACTTTACTGGAAGAATTTTCGATGGCTGAAAATAATACTTGGCACTATCGGTGGTGAATAAAAGCACTTGCTACGATGAAGATGAAATAGTCGATCATTGATACCATGTTGGAATCAATAGGTGAAGGAAAGAAATAATATAAAGTTTTTTTGATAATCTTATTACTAAAGCCAATAGGTTTATTTATACAAATTGTCCAACACAGTAATGGAAAGATTAAATAAGACATACAATCATAATAATTATAAGCATATTAATATAATAGACTTGGAAATATTATTTTTTATATTTAATTTATGTCATTCTTGATTGTGTGTCAAATATAATAAATCTCAATTGATTGAAATCAATTAAAGATTATTTCCATTATTGTCATTAATATATTCATAATAATACTTATGATTCTATATAAACCAACTCTTATAACTTTGAGACTAAAGTTCTCATTCACCATAAATAGGGACGGCAATGTGGCGAGGCGGGGCGGGGCGGGGCCGAGTTTCCCATCCCCATTCCCGTCCTCAAATTCCATCCCGCTCTCATCCATACTTTTTCGGGTTCGAGGAGTCCCCGAACCCGAACTAACGAGATCAAATCCCCATCCTCGCCCTCATCCCCGCTCTCATCCCCAAAATTAATTTTATATTATTATTATTTTACTATTAATAGTAATATTAATTTTATTATTAATATTTTATTTTTTTAATATTAATATTATTATCAATATCATTTAATGACACTATTATTTAATAATAATAATAATAATAATATTATTATTATTATTATTATTATTATTATTATTATTTTCGGGGATAGGGATAATATCGTCATACCCGTCCTGAACTTGTCCTCATCCCCTAATAAATGGGAAATCCCCATCCTCATTTCAGATTTTTCCTGTGGGGCTCAAACTCACGGAAAAAATTATCATCCCTAACCGTAAATCTCTTCTATGTGTTGCTCTTTTCCATTCATATTTTTTCCAATAATTCATAAACATTTTGACAACATTTTATATTGTATATTTTTTTCTCGCATAGAAGTATTTTCATAGATTATTTTAGAGGTATTAGATTTGATTCTATGTGATAAATGAAGTTGGCGTTTGGTTCTCTCCTAGAAATCGGAATGGAAATAAGAATCATAGTATTCTAGAATAAGAATGAGTATGAGCATAGATATCATTCTTAAAAATAATATTTGGTTAGTTGAATATTTTTTATCGGAATAAACCTAATTTTTTTTTACCCTTAGAGGAAAAATAAGAAAAATAAATTGATATGAGACAAAGTTGAATGTAAGAGAAAAATATGATAAAAGAATGATAACAGAGAAAGTGTGATGAAGAGAAAGTGTGGTGAGAAAAAAAATAAGAGAGGAAAAGTGTGATGAAAAAAAATGAGGAGAGAGAGCGTGATGAGAGAGATTGAAAAGAGAAAAAGTGTGATGAGAGAGAAAATGTGACGGGAAAAATAAAGAGATAGAAAGTGTAATGAGAGAGAGTGTGTGTGATGAGAGAGAATGAAGAAAGAGAAAGTGTGATGAGAGAAAATGAGGAGAGAGTGTATGATGGAAGAGATTGAGAAGTGAGGAAGTATAATGAGAGAGAAAATGTGGTGAAAAAAAAAATAAGGAGACAGTGTGTAATGGAAGAGAAAGTGTGATGAGAGAAAAAGTATGATGAAAGAGAATGAAAAGAGAAAGTGTGATGAGAGAAAATGAGAAGAGAGAGTGTGTGATGGAAGAGAACACGTGATGAGAGAATGAAGAGAGGGAAAAGTGTAATGAGAGAATGAGGAGTGAGAAAAAAAATGATTAATCAGGCTAGGTAACGTCGAGCCTAGGGTAACCGGCACGACCCCACAGAAGTTTTCCACTGACCACCAGGGTAAATCGGGAAACGCTCGCAGCGGGCAGCCTAGGAGCCCAACATTCTTTAGTTGCGTGCCCCATTTGAAGGAAAAATTCCTGCGTGACAACCTAAATGCCCTACCGCTGCACCATAGCCCCGGCAGCCCAATTTTAAGAATGAGGAGTGAGAAAGTATGATGACAGAGAGGAGAGAGAAAGTAATATGAAAAAAAATTTGAATAAAGTATTTTTATCTAAAATTTAATTCATATTCGTATTTCTATCAAAACGGGAGAAGATGAGTTTCATTAATATTCATATTTTTAAATTTCAATTTAAAATATTGATTGTATTCTTATAAATCAAACATAAGATTTTTAATTCCCTATTCCTACACTTATATACCAAATAATATGTACTTTTAAGGTAGGATTAAAATATAAAGGGGTGTTTGGTTCTCTCCTGGGAATCGGAATGGAAATGAGTATCATAGTATTATGGAATGAGTATGAACTTGGTTATCATTCTTAAAAATGATATTTGGTTAGTTAAATATTTTCAATCGGAATGAACCTAAATTTTCTTTTTTACCCTTACAGGAAAATAAGAGAAAAAATTAGATGAGAGAGAAAGTTGAATGTGAGAGAAACATATGATGAGAGAGAAAGAGTGTTGGGAAAAAATAAAGAGAGAGAAAGTATGATGAGAGAAAATGAGGAGAGAGTGCATGATAGAAGAGATTGAGAAAAGAACATGTATGATGAGAGAGAAAGTGTACTGAGAGAGAAAGAGTGATGGGGAAAATGAGGAGAGAGAAAGTATTATGAGAGAAAATGAAAGAGTGAGGAGAGAGAAAGTACGATAAGAAAGAAAGTGGGTTGAGATAGAAAGTGTGATAAAGAAAATGAGAGACTGAGAAGAGAGAAAGTATGTTGAGAAAGAAAGAGTGATGGAAAAATAAAGAGAGAGAAAGTATTATGAGAGAAAATGAAAAAGTTAGGAGAGAGAAAGTATGATGAGAGAGAAAGTGGGTTGAGAGAGAGAGAGTGATGGGAAAAAATAAAGATAGAGAAAGTGTGATGAGAGAAAATGAGAGACTAGGGAGAGAGAAAGTATGATGAGAGAGAAAGTGTGCTGAGAGAGAAAGTGTGATTAGAGAAAATAAAGAGAGAGTGTGTGATGAGAGAGAATGAAAAGAGAGAAAGTGTTATGAGAGAAAATGAAAAGAGAGAGAGAGTATGCTAAGAGAGATTGAGGAGAGAGAAAGTAAGATGAGAGAGAATGTGTGATGAGAGAGAAAGTATGATGAAAAAATAAGGAGAAAATGTGTAATGAGAGAGAAAGTGTGATGGAAGAGAATGAAGAGAGAGAAAATGAGGAGAGAGAGTATATAATGGGAGAGAATATAGATAGAAAATGGTAGAAAATGTGTGATGAGAGAGAATGAGGAGAGAGAAAGTGTGATAATAAAATAAGGAGAGAGAAAATATGTGGCAAAAGGCGATTCGCTCGCCCCCGCCAACCCGTCTCTAGGCTAACACGGAGGAGGTAAATCACGGGTGACTACTAGCCATTAGTGCAAATGGCCAAGACATGGGAGAGGTTATGCTCGATCACGCCGAGTTTCGACCCCAAGACCTCATGTGGCAACATCTCATGCCTTAACCATCGCACCGCCCCGAGGGGACAAAAAAAAGAAGGAGAGAGAAAAAATGATGAGAGAGAACAAGGAGAGAGAGTGTGAATTTAAAAAAAAAAATGAACAAATATATTAAGGGTATTTTTGTCTAAAACTTAATTCACATTCCTATTCCATCAAAACCCAAGGGAGGAGGTGGATTTAATCCATACCTAAATTTTTGGGTTTCATTCCAAAATCTTGATTCTATTCCCATCAACCAAATATAAGATTTGAGAATGAATCTATTCCTTCATTCCCAAACCTATAAACTAAACACTACCTAAGAAAATTAATATCATATATTTTTAATAATGGAAGAAAATGTGATATTAATTAATGAATTTCCAAATATCACATGCTACAAGCGAGTTTTTTCGGAAAGGAAATTTATTTTTCCCCATTTTTTGATCGGATGAATTTTAAGGGGAAAAAAAAGAATAATTCAAATGAAGGATTATATAAATGATAAATGCTATTTAAGACGACCTGTTAGGAAGGCAGGAAGCATCGAGGAAGGTGCCGAATAGGACGACCTTTCGTACCTCTGTGGCTTTGTCTCGCCATTTCTCTCTCCGTGACTCCTTCCATCTCCACGACCTTCTCCTCCTTTCCATTTCTGCACATTCGAATCTGTCTCAGCCGTGCGACCCCGCCGCCTCCCACGAACTATTCTTCCACCCGCGTAATCTGCGTACTTTTCGCCTAAAATCATGTCTTTTTCATTTGTTTGATGGTGTTTTCCATCTAAAAGTTCAATCTTTTCTAGATTACTGTTCCAAAATTTCTCTTTTTTTGGTTGAGTTAGTTTTGGTTCTTCGCTGGTTTTCTCCTCCAAAGATTGGATCCTTATGGTTCGTTAGCTGCCGGTGTTCCTGCGATGGTGCTCGTCGCCGACGATCCGGTGGCGGAGGGAGAAGAGGTGGAGACGGAACCCTCGGTGGAGTTGCTCGTGAGAGAGCCTCGGCATTCCCGAGCCCATTTTCCCGGCGCGGTGCGGCAAAAAGCCTATCTCTTTGACGGATTGGGAGGCTACTTCAACAAAGAATGGGATTTGAAGGAAGGCAGTGGGATAGAGTTCTGTTGGTATCAGTTGGAGCTCCCAAAGGGGAACCAGAAGTTGGCTGTCTCTGCTCAGTATCTTATCGATGTGCTATGCCCCCCATTGAAGCTCCAAGACATCCTAACCCTCATCAGCAATGGCCCCTTCTGTGGCCACGTTGACGGCGCCCTCGTCTTCCGGGTGAATTCTCCTGGTCCGGCGACGAGTAGTTTCACCATGAGGCTGGCTGCCAGGGTGACCAAGAACTCTGTCATAACGGTGAGCCTTGGGCGGGTTCCAAGATTGGGCTTTTCACCCACTGGGCAGTCGCTTCTGTCGGAGATCCCTAGCATTGAAGGCCCAGGTTTGACAAGGGAAGAGGAGGGTCATGGTGGCATTGTCATCCAGGAACATGTTCTCGAATTTTTGTTGACAATGAACCACTCGGAAGAGGCAGATAATCCTGTCCCGAATAGAGTCTCTAACCTTGTTGTGCACATCATTGACACACATGTCGACCATGTCCAAGATATAGTGACAAAGCTTGAGATGGAATTGGATTCAGTGGAACTAGAACTTGATAAGGGTAATTGCTTCCCCTTTTTTAGAAGATTATCATTGGCATTCTTGTAGGATAATGTTAGTTACTAGTGCTAGATATATTGGTAGCGTAACAAATGATTTTTCCACGATTGTCATTTTACTACAAGCATCAACTCTAAGACTCAATTCTTTGATAGGGAAGGGAAATAGCTAGGGTTAGAAAGGTGGTAGTGAAAAACTTGGAGGAAAGAGATACAGAAAGATTTATTTTGTTTGTGATGTGAAAAGGAAAAAAAAAGAGGGATTGATGAGAATATAAAAAGAATATACTCAAAGCTTGAATTGGAGAGAAACTTTAGAAATTAAAAAGGTTTGCAATAAAATTAAATATTGAAATGTGTTTACAACAATATGAGAAGAAGTGGGGGAATAGTTAAGAGATGAGTTAGAAAATATATATGTATGTGTATAAATAATATCAAGAGTTAAATCTAGATATACCAAGACTTTGACAATATCATATATGGTAAAATTCAGAGATAGTAGGGAAGAAAATGGCTGAGTTCTTAGGTATGTGCAGTTTCGATTGGTGGAGCAGAATCCTAGTAATTTTCTTGCTACAAAAATTAAGAAATTCAAGAGGCTGGAGAAAGTAATGCATTAAGCAACTTGATAGTGCTGTGAGATGGAATTGAGATCTGAGAGTATATAGAGATGAGGTGGGAGTTGTATTTCCCTGCTGAGTATCAAAATGCTCTATTTAGTCCTCCAAAAATGCTAATATCATGTATGAATAGACTACGGCAAACTGATTGTAGTCACCTAGTGAATTCCCCATGTAATGTCATTGTTGGACTGTTTATTAGTGCCTTTTGCAACCTATAACCGATGAGTTATTTGTTCTGATTCTTGGTTTCAAGTATCAAAGTATTCAATGTATCCCATATGTTTGTATAATGCTCGGAATTTTGCAGTTGCAGCCACTGTACCCATTAAATTAATTCAATTTAACAACTTTCTTTAACTACAATTGTATCTAGAAGTCCTTTACTTGGATATCTGTATACGCACTTTGTATATCTTGCTACATGCTGGATAATTTCCTTAATCACTTTTAGTGCAGGTGGCTCTACATTTAAGAAGCAAATGCTAGATGATCGAAGATTTCCCAAAATGCATTTGAATCTACAGCGCCTACTCCAAGTATGTTTATCATTATCTTTATTTATCCTGGATTCCTATTCAATATTGTTGACATTTCCCCCTACTTGCTTAGCTAACCAACTGGATGATAGAGTTCTATTCTTGTTTGTGTTAAAATCCAGGTTGTTTCTCACGGTGAGCAAGTATTCCCGCGCGTGAAGGAGAAATGTTCAACCAAAACTTGGTTTGCAAATGAAGATATTGTTGCTCTTGAAGAATTAATAGGCCGTCTCAGGAGGCTAAAAGAGAATTTGGGATTCATAGTAAATCGGGTGACAGCAATTCAAGCTGGTCTTGATAGCTGGCAGTCAGAACAAATAAATCGAAAACTTTATTATCTTTCATTCTTTTCTATGATCTTTCTTCCTTTATCTATTGTGACAGGAAGTAAGTTTTTCTCTTTTTCCTATTGATTATCTTCTCGTCTGAAATTCCTCAACAGCTCTAGTACGATGATGCTAATATGATTCCTTTGGTCCATTTTACAGTATTTGGAATGAATGTCGGTGGTGTGCCATGGACAGCCCAGAAAGATCCAGGGCTGGAAGAGGGATTTCGCAACGTCATGATCCTCTGTGGCTTGATTGTCTTTCTGATTCTAATCATTGTTTCTTTTCCTCTGCTTTATGCGCGGATAAGTTCTTGGCGAAGGCAGCATGCTATGAGGAGGAGTTGGTCAATGAATAGAAAGTCCTTCTTGAGCAGGACATTTGCACGCGGCGGACTGCAGGGGGGAGGTTATATTCGCATATGAAAATCCATATATCTCATAATTGACATCACCATCTGTATTCTCTCTGGATTCGAGCTGCTGCAAAACATAGATGTATTGGAAAAGGTTGTGGTATGGAATTAGTATCAGTGCGAAGCTCTGAAGTGAAATCCATCTGCAAAGTAGTTTCAAGGAGGAAGAAGGTTACATCTGCACAACATTCAAGTTTCTGAATATGATCCATGTCAATTGCCCTAACCTTTCCAGCCAGTCCTATAAACCTCTGCAATGAATCCTTTTTGTGCCAGTTTCACCGCCGTAGAACAACAATATCTCCATAAGACTATTGAATTGCATCCACAACATTCCCAAACATTTTCAGTTTGGCTCACAAACACCATGCTCTGGAGCTCAACATATTGTTTCATCATCTCCTTCTTGAGCTGAGCTTCTCTCTCTCTTCAGCTTTTTTTTTACTGACAATTGAAAGCATTAGGTCTAATTTCAGAAATGTTGTGTTTAATTCATTGAAACTATCTTTAGTACAACTGTTATGTACCTAGAGTAGACAAAACTTTGTATTTGTCATCGTTTTTTTCCCCCCTTCAACAGTGAAATATATCCATTCAAATTTTATAGTGACTGTCATTTTTACAGTGCTAATATGATGTTCTTTGTTTCATGGTGCTACCATTTCTTTGTTGCAAGTGTTTGGAAATAATTTTTCTTGTTTGATTTCTGGAGGAAGCATAAATGTAATAAGTGTAGAATAAGATTGAAGAACAGTTCATCTTCAGCTTCCAAAGTCTCCATTGCACCCCTGAAATTTCGGGCAAGATTTTTTTCGTTCGATAAGAAAAAAGACAGTCTGGTATACCAAGTTCTCGCTATTGTTCGAACCCGTGATCATAAAGCGATATGACAACAATTTTATTGTCGCGGGTCCAAATTGTAATTGGAAATGGAAGATCTTCATTAATATGACTCGACTAGATTGACTCAGTTATCGATCGAACTGGTCAGTTGGGTCCAGTTCACAGACATAGATTCTAACCAAGGCCGGCCCATACATTCCGGAGTCCAAGTTAATCATTAGCCCAAGCTTCCAAATTCCTTAATTTCTTTGACTAGGGTTTTCCGTGTGCTATATAAATATGCGTCGGAAGCCACGGTTCCTCCCATCCTCTTCCCGAATCAGCGGCAGCCGATCGTAGTGCGAGGTGGTACGTTAGTGGTCGGTCGAAGCTCACGAAGCGATGAGGGCAAAGGTGAGATCTTTTGACATCAGAGCTCATCTCTCCGTCATCCCTTCCTCTAGATTCCTTTGCGTGCATTGTTTTTGCATACGAATTGGGTTTTGCAGTTAGCCATCCAATTTTTCATATTTGTGATACCAATAAACAGGATCTGTCTAGGATTATTCCTTTTAAACACAATCCATCATCCCTTCTGCTAGATTGCTTTGATTTTTGCAAATGAATTAGGTTCAAAAGGCGTTTCCCCCTCTGTTTCTTTCATATGGAGTTGCGATTTGTGGCTAGTGATAACATATAAGTTTTATGGTTGACAAAGATGGTGAAGTATGAATTAAAATTTTTATTTTTGTGTTATCTATGAATAGGATTGTTTTTATGGCCAATCCTTTTGAAGGCTTTTTGTTTTCATAGTACTTGTTGTTTATTTCAAGTTTCTTCTCTCTATAATTGCAATTTAATAATCAATTGCAATTGTTGTTAGTGTTAGTTCCTGATAGTGTGATGGTATCAGTACATGTGAACTTTGAATGTGACTCCTTGTTGGGTTCTTGATCATGAAAATAGGAGGACATATATGGGAAATAAAGTAGTTTACGTGAAAAGAAAAAAAAGTTGGTGCTCCATTTTGCCTGTTAGTTCATCAAGTTGTATACCCCTCTATTTCTGAATTGCCTACTGTAGTATTTTGTATTTCTATAAGACCTGTGACTGTGAGTATTCAATATTTGAATCTGTCAAAACATAGTCCTTTTCTGAATACTAAGAAATCACTTGGATGGTGCTTCATTTTATCAGTTTGTCAGAGTACCAATACCTGTCTATTTCGGAAAATGCCCACCGTACTATTTCATATTTCTCTAAGTTTAGTAGGTATTGAACACTTGAATCTATCAACAATTGTCCTTTTCTGAGTGCTAGAAAAAATCACTTGCATTACTTATCTTCTATTTCTGCGCGCCATATTTCATGATTCTCCTAGGCTTCATAAGGGTTGAATATTTGAATTCGTCAACACCCAAATTGTAGTTTATCAGTCAAGGGTTGAGATGTTTTTGTCGTTTCAACTGGGTCTGATTGGTTTCCAATCCCCAATCTAACTAATTGATCCAAAGGCTTGAAATCTTGTTTAGTGCTGAAATTTTTGCCCTTGTTGAACAATGTGTTATGGATGCTGCTGATATATCATCAAGCAGAAACCCTCACAGAAGCCGCAGATGCAATTCTAGCATGCGGAAGTATCAATGAGATTCCATGCTGGTCAGCTGCAGAACTATGATATTTCACCTATGCCAAACAGCGGTGCTCAAAATTTTTAACCATGGTCCAAACAACCAATCTGGTCATTTTTTTAGAATAATTTTCTCCTCTATTTGCATTGTTTTCCCTTTTTTCATCGTCAGTTGACTTTTTTTTGGTTAGTGACTCAAATTGTTCTTTGCACAGTGGAAGAAGAAGCGCATGAGGAGACTGAAGAGGAAACGCCGAAAGATGAGACAGAGATCCAAGTAGCTCATCGACAACAAGAACAACCAATCTAGCTCTTCATTGTCATTAGTGTTATTGGGTCTTTGATCCTTTACCGAGGAATGGAGAAAGCCAGAATAGTTGTTTGTCGCCATTTCTTTTGCTGCTGTAAGACTATGATGTTCGCTTTGGGACAACAAAATTTTCTTATTGTTCTGTAACTTAATCAAATTATCAAGTGATCGTTTCTTCTTCGACCTGTTTGCTTCATCTATAATTGCATGACATCTATGAGTAAATTTGTCAATTGCTAATTACTTGACTAGGAGAACATAATATGGAGGGGAGAAAAAAAAACCTCTTGTAGTATATCATTTTTCAAGAGCCTCTCTATCTCAATGCTATAGGAAACCTTCATGGGCTAATGGTGCAACGGTAGAGTTTATTTTTAATTTCTAGTAAGTCTTAATTTTGGTGAATTAATGGGTAAATATTTTTAATGGATGTTTGATTTAAGACTTAAATGTTGGGGTAGTGTGTATTTTTAATTTCTAAGATGTAAGTCTTAATTTTGTGGAATTAACGGGTAAATATTTTTAGAATTAACAGGTAAATATTTTTAATGGGTGATTGATTTAAAACTTAAATGTTGGGTTAATTTATTTTATGATTTATTTTGATGGTCGGTTTATCGGTTAATTCATCCAAATTAAAACTCTATTCTGACATATCTAAGAAACTAAGAAATTGTCGATCAAGTTCTTGGATTTTATTTAAGTATTTGAAATATTTGTATTTTAAACTCGGTTAATTAGTAAGGTCATATTAACAAATTATTTATTTATAAGTTTGATAAAAATTGTGTTGTTAAATTTAATTTATAATTTTATTTATAAAAAATTGATAAATTTAATTAATCTCACTAACTAGTCCTGGGTGATCGATCTAGTCCCATGAAAATTTCAACTAACCACAAGGATAAATTGGAAAGTACTCACAGCGAGCGACCAAACAGTCTAACATCCTTTGGTTTCACTCCTAATTTCGAGAAATTCTTACAAATTCACTATAACTGTTATATTTTTATTTATAGATATTGATCATATCCGAAAACAACGAAGATAGCTAGCTGGGGATGGGGTTTTACTATTGATTCTGTGAAGGTTTTACTGTGTTTCGCTCTGCAAGACAAAGAATGTCAGTGCCGGGCTAGAGAAGGGGTCCCGACATTGGCTCTCCGACACCCAAGTCAATCACCGGAATAGTAGAAAAAATTATAGAACACTGGAGCAAAAGAGATGCAAACAATGATCGCGCGTATCTCTACCAGTGCATGGACTCTCTTTATATAGTGCTTCTGTAGTGGACATGCACGCTTCTCAAGACTCGTGCATATTTTCCCAAATACCCTATAAAAAGATAGGTCAAAAAAGTGTCTTTAACACTTTTCCTTAACAAGGCGTGTAAATCTCTGACATGATAATAGAAGCTTCCGTCGTATGATCCGTCGACGAATCGTTGTCAAAAAAGTGTCTTTAACACTTTGCCGACTGTTGCCAACGGTCACTTACTAGTCGGCTGGTGAAAGTACCAATCGACTGGTCACTGCTGGCTGAGCGAACATAATGTTTCTGTTCGCTCCTAGTCGACTGGACCAGTCGACTGCAACTTCCATCAATCGATTGGTTCCGGTTACACACTCACACTCATTCTCTCCGGAGTAGTCCTTGAAGCCCTATTCTTCGGCCTTCGTCCCTCAGATGTACTCGAGCTCGCAGCTCTTCTCTGTGTCATCCTTCATGTTGCCTTGAAGTCCGCTTGCCTCGGCTCAAGTCCATTGTTCCTCATCCGGCGGTCCCTCGGATATCTTCCACATCATCCTTCACCGTTTCAAGGACCCGAGCCCTAGGATGAGCTTCCCAAGCTTAGCCACACCAAGCTCCTCATGTATGTTTCACTAAGTCCTGCATAACTCAAACACACATATCAAACCAATATGAAAGCATAACTTAAACTCTTTGATACATATATCAAAATCATGATCGTACTAATCAAGTTTAAGTTGATTGCACCAACAAGTAGGTCGACCCTTGCTTGGCTGGATAGGTTGGACTATCGTTCTCTTGGTCAATTGTGAGCATCTTATGTACTCTGTATGGTCGTCCCGACCGAATGAGCGATCTGCTCAGACGAGCCTCCGGGCCACTCGACCCATTGCCATCCGCTCAGCTAATTTCTATAACCCAATAATTTCCTACCTTTGACCGTCTTAACTTTGACCCCACGTCGGCCTTTCTTGTCTTTGACTCGTTTTGGTCTATTAATTATGTCTTGATAGAGTTCTTGATTATTTATTGATTATATTTATTTACTTAATAATGATGATTTGTGCTCATTGCAAACATTTGTATATGACTTAATTTTGGATCACATTTTTCCCTCTCGTTTCTTATTTTCAGATTCAGCTTTTATTAATAAGAGTGCACGTCTAATCATGGTGCAATACAAGAGCGATTATTTTTCATTAAAAAAATAATTTAATTTATATATCAAATATTAAATTAATAAGAATAAATATTATATTTGATGTTAACTAAAAGATCGAAAAATATATATTTTCTAATGTCGTCGATCAAAAATATTTATAGAAATTTTTTCGATCATGATATTATCAATCCTAAGATGTGGGACTAAAAAGAATCATGACTGCATATTTTTATATAAAAACAATAAAAGAAAAACATTAATAAAAGTTAAAATTATTTTTAGTGTGAAAAGAAAAAAAAAAGACATTAATATAATTTTCGTTTGGGTTTCATCAAAATTAATTAATAAATGGTCTAGATTCTTAATAAAATATTAATCATCACACACATTACACGTGTAATATAATATATGAATACACATAAATTAGTATTACAAATCGATAAATTGAACTTGATAAGGATACATCATACCCCTATAATAGTATAATTAAAGGGCGACATTCGAGTACCCTAATATCAAGCTATTGTAACATATATTTTTTAATAAAATATTAATATAATTTGTTATATTGGATATTAAATTAAGACTAATAGGTACTACCATGATATTAACTTAAAAAGTCAGAAAGGTATATTTATTGATATAAAACAAAAATTAAAAATAAACTCTATTGTTATTATTATTAAAATTTAAATATTACAGCTAAAAATTAAAAGGAGAGCCTGATTTTTAAAAAAAGAAGTCAAAATAATCCCTGCAATGCTATTTTCAGGGCGCTGCTTTCGTAATTTTAGAAACTGGAGTGCCCAAATGTGATTATGATTTAATTGTTTTGTAAATAAAATTAGTAGATTTACTATCTAAATAATATTGGAGAAAAGATAAAGCGGTCTTAGCACTAATCTATTAGTAGTGTGCTAATCCGTGGGACTACGTTTTAAATAATATTGATCGAAGTTGACGTGTAATTCCACAATAATAATAATAATAATAATAATAATAATAATAATAATAATAATAATAATAATAATAATAATAAATAACAAAATTAATTTACTTTTTATAATTCTATAAAGGTTTTTTTTCTTCTGTTTTTTTATATCTGTTTTGGAAGTCCATTCTTCCATCTTAGCTAAGATAATAAAAACCCTGAGAAAGAGGATTTAGGAAGCGCAACGCACTATTTGAATGCTCGATTCACGTTCCTAGAACCCTTGATTCCTCGCCATGGCTTCCTCTCTCTTGTCTAGATCGCTCTCAGCTCTCCGCTCCATTTGCCCCCCAGCTTCCTCTTCCACCATCGCCGCCGATTCAGCAAAGCTCTTCATGCCTTTCTCCAAGGTCGGTAATTTCGATCTCGTTCCATTCGTTTTCCTGGGGTTCGTGGGGCCGATTGACCTTTTGATCTAGTGGCAAGGATTCGTACCTGATCGATGATGGAAAGATCCTTGTCTCATGTTGTTATTTCAATCTGACACCTCGGGCTGTCGATTGTTGGTTGTTGGCAGCGTAGAAGAGTTCCCAATGGAATTTCCAGGTTTTCTTCCTTGGTTCGCCCGGCTGTTGGACCGACTCCTCGCTGTAGAAGTGCTTCAGGTGGGTTGAGGACGGTTGTATCTGCGATCCATTCGGCCGCACACCATGAGCCCGTTGTTTCTGCCGATTGGCTTCATGCTAATCTCAGAGAGCCGGACGTTAAGGTGCTATTTTGATTCCGCATTTCATTATGCTACCGCTGTCAGCAAGTTTCCAGTGAGAAGCAATTTCCAATAATAACTGTTATCCATCATCTTGAATCTATTTTCTTTTTAAGTCAAAATTTGTTGTATGAATAGTTTGTACCTGGTTACAAGATGTTCTAGAAGTTAATAGGTTGTTATTTAAACTAAATGGTGGAATCATCATACAGAATTTTAACCTGCATTGGCGATCTCTATCGCCAATTTTTCAGTAGTAGCGGGCTCACTGACTGTTACAGTTTGATGCTATCAATTAAAACAATAATTTAGTCGGGAGGGATTGGATAAGGTGGATAATTAAAATGAATTAATATGATTTATTTTTAATGTCTTAGAGTTTCTTTAAAATGTTAATATATTTGCATTTTAGCTACGAAAAGCTACATGATTACTTAAATCTATTTCATTTTTCTGTGATTTGCATGGTGTTAGTACAAAAAGAATAAACATGGAGTTCAGTTTGTGAAAAGAACTCATTCTCCTCACTTGATCTGTTTTCCAAATTAAATTAAAAGCCTACTACAATGGATCTGAATCCAGGATTTCTAGAAGTGAATCCTAATAAAAAATTAAAAACTAACATAATCTGGATATTTAAAAATAATTCAGTCAATAATAGGAGTTATTATCTTCCACTTTTTTTTTACTTCTATTTGGACAAGATAGAAATGATGGTATAATCAGGGTTGGATCCAATATGAGTTTACTAACTTAGGTGGATCAATATAGAGCCTAACATGAAAAGTATTAATACTAGAGGACATATATGATGGTTAGATTCATTACCTTTTTTTGCTTGTGATGAAAACATTCCCGCACACTTTAGATCCATTTAGTTTCAAAAATAACCTAATGCAAACACTAATGCAAATTTTGGATGGATTAGTTTAGGCTATAGTTATAACACTTGGACCTGACTGATGCAATTATCACATTCCAGCCTGCCCCTCAGTTGCTTTAGTTTGCTTCTTGTATTGAAAATACTGAAAATAAGGGTCGAATACTAATATTTGTAATTTTCTGCTGTTCTTATTTACTATGCATCATATATAAGTTTGAAGTGTAAAATGGATAAAGTTTGACCTGTTGACTTTCCCCGTGTCTTGGAGCATGCGTAGGTAATCCGTCAATTGAAATTGTTGGGTATGTATGATAAATGTGGTCTAGACAAATGATGAAAGGATGTGAGACCACTTTGATTTGAATCGGCGGATACATAGTTCTGACAAGTATGAATCTAGGAAGCTCAACATATTTGCGTCTTAAAACTGAGATTGCTTCCATGATCTAAGTTTTGACGTCTAGTTTCATTATGGAGAATTCTCATGATGGTTCCGGTTGTGTTTTGACAAAACTTGCTTCTTTACGATGTAAATTTGATAGGAGTTTGAGGTTGGGTTGGTTGGTTAGTTTTTTTCTCTACCGTTGAGTTCTTTGTAAGGTGATATTAATTGAAATAAAGACAAAATCACATATGCCTATCAAGCAAAGCTATATAGACTAGAAAAATAAACTATCATAAAGAATTATGCCATCAATCAAGGTTTACAATTTCTTAACATTTCATTTTCTAAAATGCAATGTTAATTGCTACAACACAACCTGGAGATTTTATTGAATTCTGGTATTCCACAAATTTTAGGTCTTTGTTTTCTGTTGTGCCTCTTTCTCTAGTTAAAAGCTAGAATAGGATTGGATCATTTCTTCTCTTTCTTTCTTTTATTTTCATTATTATTAGATCCCTAAATTACTTGTATTGCTACATTTGATTGATTGCCCATTTATCACAAAATCTTAAGTTAATAGGAAATGATGAGTAGATTTAGAAACATAGTTTTAGTTGGTAAAATTCCATTTAGTTATACTAGCATTATGAACCCAAGGCCGCTACTACGAGACCATGTTATGTTTGATTGGTCAATGACTTTCCAAAGCATTAATTGTTAGGAAAGAGCCATTTCTACATACTTTCATATTCTCAATTGTAAAGATGGTCTAGCTTATAGTGCAGTCATCTTTAGGAACAATAGAGCCTTAGGAGGTAGATTGCAGATTCTGTCATGTCTGTATGCAAGCTCCTTTTATGTTTGTTTATCTCCATCTTCTGTTTCTACTTTTTCATTGTTCCTAGCTTGATCACTGTTTCTTTTTCTTGAAGTACTTCCCTCACTTATATTAAATGAATCTGTAAATCACACAACTCATCCTTATTCAAGTTACTATTTGAAACCCTACCTACTCTGATACTTCACCATCATTTTTGGATGTAGGACATTTTTTATGTCTTAAGATTAATAGGTTATCTGATAATGACTATCTAAGTACTCCATTATCTTATTGATATTTTTCTCTATGATACCCAGCTAACTTTTTATCATGCAATTTCTAGGGCTTGTGTCCATCTCCAAACTTATTTTATGTTTCTGTGGGTAATATTCTTGTTTTTTTTTTGCACCACATGCAGACATTTTTTATTGCTGTACTGCCTAATCAATTGTTGCTATGTTTATTGTACATTAATGAGCAACTGTGCATATGTACATATGGGTATATTTTTAATGCATTTTTTTACTTCTAAATTCTTTCTGCGATGTTATTCTTACACCTTTTTTCCCCCTTCAAGGTACTGGATGCTTCTTGGTACATGCCGGATGAACAAAGGAACCCCTTCCAAGAATACCAGGTAGGTCTATAGTTTTTTTATCTGCTTTCTCTTCTTCAGGATTAATTTCTTGATCTAAAGAGTATTATTATTTATATACATAAGTTTGACTATTGTTAAGATTTGATAGTGATGAATTCTAGAGGAAAAAGCTTAAATATGCCTCATTGTAATATAAACCTTGTTAGTTTGTCGTATTACATTTATGGTCATACTAATTTTACATGTTAAGCTGTTCTGAGCCTGTCATTTACCTAATCACATTCTGAATGCTTGCCATCAAGCAATAATCATTAAAAATGAAAATGGTGGTCGCTTATAGTATATAATATCAAATTGTGTGATGCCATAATGATCTGGCTACCAGCATACTGGTTTCCTTTGCTTTGATCTTTAACTCATGTGCAGAAAATATGCACATTACTTTGTTTATTTGCTACTATTGGTAATGTTTGTTGAACAGCCGTGAATTTGTAATTTAACCTTCAGTTTTAGTTTTAAAAATATTGAAACCAATACAATGGAGTTTGTTCCCATTTATTACTTTCAACTTTATCTGTCTGCATATTTGTTTCTATAAATTGATTTTTCAGTGTAAAACTTCAAGCTAATTTGTTTTTTCATCAAAATTCTCCATGTCAATATTTATAACCTCTCTATGTTAAAATGGTCAGGTGGCTCATATACCTGGTGCTTTGTTTTTTGATGTTGATGGGATATCAGATCAAACATCTAAGGTTTGATGTTATTCCTTGTTTATATACTAATTTCTGTAGTTCTAATTGGATATGCTTTTTTTATTCAACTTTTTTTATCTGATGATGGTCATACCTTGCATAGCTTATTTTTATTGGTTAGGAAATTTTTATCCCATAAAGGGTTCCTGATCTTTTCTTCTTCTTTATGTTTTGTTGTATATGTATAAGTATCTTAGTGCACCACAAAGTGTATATGGACAAAATTATGTCTTTGAAACATTCTACAAATTAGTCACGGCAGGTTATACATACAGTTTCTCTTCATAAGTTGGTATGGTAAGTTGTGATTTAAAGTGTTTATGATTTATGCTTATCATATTCATAAAAAAGTGCATAGCAATAGGGATCTTATGAATTATTGTAAAGAATACTTGCACGGTTACACACATCTGAACATACTCAGACTTTATATTTGGTGTTTGAAGTTATTCGCTTTTCATCTCCCATTTTACTGGAGTAACAGCTATTGATACAATTAATTTCCACCAGTTGCCGCATATGCTGCCATCAGAAGAAGCTTTTTCAGCTGCAGTTTCTGCACTTGGAATCTATAATAAGGATGGGATAGTTGTTTATGATGGCAAGGGAATATTCAGTGCCGCTCGCGTGTGGTGGTAAGATATTTGCTACACTTGCAGTTACAATATTTTGGACTATGACACTTGTATTTATCAAGATGATCCTGAATTTTTTTGGTGTCAGAATCGAAAGGTTTGTTTTTTTCTTCTGAATAAAGTTGAACAATTTATGCATCTGAATATATTCTTAACAATTTTTTGGGATTTGTTATATAGAATTATTTAAATGCATAATTGGTTCTCATTTGTTGCCATTTGTTGTCAAAGTAATAGAAACAATACGTTAATTAGTCCTCTTATGAATATTTAATAGCCGCTATCATGAATATTTCTTTTGGTGGACAACCTTCTATGAGCTGCACATAGAGCATTTATAACAAGCACGTCCAGTCATGCGTCTTATAGAATTATCACCTTCTTAAGCAAAACATTTCAACCATGTTCTATGACATTTCAGATGAAGTGATTGAGCAACTAAACATAAATGCAGGCAACATAACACAAAAAGTTCTTTGTAATTCTAGACAAAGAGCATGTGTTTATTTGTGATTTCTTCTATTCTTTTGACCAAATTATGTATGACGAGAATAACTCAAATTTTATGCTTGTCATTTTTAAGTTACATTATTATTTCGTTGTGGTAGAGGGAATCCAAAGAAGAATTTTGTTGATGTAATAGAATGGATTTAATTTATTGGAATATTACTAGTGATATAGCCTTAAATAGAAATCCATGACAGGATAAAATCGATGTTGCTGACCTATAGTTGGGAGTTAGGTGGATTGATGGTGATTTCCATGGGGACATATGCACGCTGGATTCCACTTATTTTTTTTACAAAACTGATTAGTATGATTTCACAAAATTTTGACATGTGTTTGGAGTTCTCTTCCAACTTTCTTCCAATTTCCTGTTTCTAAGGATATAATTGTCTTGTTTGAGAGTTTTGTCTACTAGTGTATCAGTATAGTCTTTAGTCTTCAGCATGTAACATGTAATCTGGACTGCCACCTTAGGTGAACCTTAACCATACCATTATCTGAATTTATTGTTGCATTAGCATTTAGTTGGTGCTTGCACAAGTTGCCCAAGAAAAGAACACTGCAAAATGAAAAGCTCTGAGTGAGTAGTTAAAACATAAAGAAGTTTTTATTTTTTATTTTTTATACTTAATAACAACAGCAATTGGGCAACCTCTAATATTAGCAAACAATTTATCCATGCCTGCTTGTGTAACAAACATCAACACATACCTCTTGTGCTGATACATTCCACCTAGAGGTTTCTTTTTCACATTTGAAGATGATCATAATTTTTTGAGATTTTTTTGGCTTATTTCATGAGCCTATCATGGTGGGCATTGTCTAGAATTTTTCTGTTGAAATTGCTTTCAGAACTGTTATATTTTTTCCTGGATTTGAACGTCATTCATCTCGACACCTGAGCCTAGTGATGTTGAATCCTTTAAAATATTTATGAATGAACAGGATGTTCAGAATGTTTGGGCACAATAATGTTTGGGTTTTGGATGGAGGTCTTCCTCAGTGGCGTGCTTCTGGATATGATGTTGAGTCTAGCGCCTCTGGAGATGCTGTTTTGAAAGTTAGTGCTGCTAGTGAAGCAATTGAAAAGGTTTACCGTGGACATCTGGTATGTTCCCTAATCTCAGCCTTCCATAAAATGTTATAGCTAGCTAGTTCTCTTCCTGGTTTTAGTAATCTTACAACAACCACCACCAAGCCTTATCCCACTAGGTGGGGTCGGCTTGGTTTTAGTAATCTTGCATTTTGAAAATGTAGTTCCTGGGATGATTAATTTCGTTGATAATTTTCATGGTGGTTTTCTATGGAGGCTGTTTATTCGGATTCAAATCCTCAATTATTTTGCCAATTGTTCAAAGCATAACTTGTCTTACTATTTCATAAAATGGCGACTGTATATGCCATGACTTAAGATTTTGTCCTGGTATTGATCCTTGGTAGCTGGCTGAAATAAAATCTTTTAGGTGCCAACTGAAGAAGAAGAGGTGAGGCCAATTCCAAATCCTATGCTAGCCGGATGAAGTAGGAATTTACACCCACTTTGTGATTGTGTATTAATCAAGTTTGTTCAGCCAGTTGGTGTATGCTTTATTTTGATGATTATTGACTAACTGCTTACATGAAAGGACAGAAGAGAAGAGAAAGTTGATAATTTTTTTTTTCTGCTGTCAAACCCTATGCTAGCCAATCAAGTTGTTCATCCAGTTGTTGTTGTATGCTTTTTGATGATGAAGGTGAAGAGACTAACTGATTATGTTAAAGAAGAGAACAGAATATGGAATTGATTATTCCTTGTTCTCTGCCGAAGGTTATGCTATCCAGAACAAGTAGGAATATATTCCCACTTTTTGATTGCCGATCACTCAAAAAAAAAAAAATGATTAACCAGGTCAGGTAACGTCGAACCTGGGTGACCAGCCAGACCCCACGGAAGTTTTCCACCGGCCACCTAGGTAAATCGGAGAAGTGCATATGGAGGTCCATCCTAATAGCCAACATTTTCAGGTCTGCTACCAATTAAGGAGAAAATTTCTCAATAATACACCACAGTTGAGTCTTGAACTCTAGATCCCTGATCTATCACCGACGATTGCCGATCACTCAAGTTTAGTGGTTGGGGTTGTGTACTTTATGTTTAGGAAGATGAAGAGAATAACTGCATGCATAAAAGGAGAGCAAAAAAATAGAATTGATTAATTCTTGTTTGTTATAAATAACTTTG